>NC_084823.1:9901104-10051502 GCF_958449725.1 Rosa rugosa
GCTTTGGGGGGCTGAATAATTTGGGTTTGGAGCAGATCTGAGACAGATCTGCTGTTGTTTTTTTTTTTTTTTTTTCAAAACCTTTTGGGCCCGAAAACCCGGCCCCAAAAAAACGGTTCGGTCCCAAAACTGAAAAAATGTTATTTAGGCCCGGCCCGAAAATTCCGGTCCGGGTCCGGGCCCTATAAATTTTACACGGGCCGGGCCCAATCCCAGCCCTACTAAAAATAGAAGGCCCTGACCCTCCCAACCTAACTCTCAGAATAGTAAATCTAGTCGCCTAGAGACCTCAATTAGTGTACAACTAGAGACACTGAGAATTAAGCCGACAAAGACCAAGACCAAATGCTGAACTAGGTATGAAAAAATCCACTAGACTGCTAAGAAAGGCCTAAAAAGAGACTAGAAAATAAAAGACTAGAAGAAAAGGAAAAAAAACTAACAAGACCACAGGTCCAAGAGCAAGACCCACAAACCAAGCCCAACCACATGAGCCCGAACGTGCCGCACCCTCTCTGTCACCTCTGGTAACAACAAAGCCACTAACGCCGATGACCAAATCTGGTAACCACTCCGTGAGTGCCCACCATCATCTGCCAATCCAAAGCAAAGCGATGAAATCACCATCAACCCCGGATCCAAGAGGTATCGGCCACCTCCCGACCACCCCTACAGCCGCCGTTAATAACGAATCATGCCGCCCGCTTTGCCTTCATCTAACCCGCAGCACAGTCGTCCTCCTTGACAGAAGGAAGCCAAACCGCGGCCATGGAGACCAGTGGCGGAGCCAATGAAAGATGAGTGGGGGCAGTGGCCCCCAGTAAAATCATATATTTTGTTCACTGATCTTCTTTTTGCCCCCACTTCTTTTGATTCAGTGCCCCCATGCTTCATTGATCATATATTAATACTATATTAATAATATGGGTACTCTTCCAAGTGGCAATATTCCATTATTCCTCCAACACGATTCCTCTCATTCTCTCTTCTTCTCTCTCTTCTTCGATTCTTCTTCTTCTTCCTCAGCCAGTCAACCCCAACTTTGCTCCTCCTCCAAAAGCTAGAGATCGACCTTCTTACTCTCTCTGTTTTTTTTTTCTCTTCCTGCTTCATCTTCTTCCTCTTCCCTCAGTTCGGCACTCCCTCAGTTTCTCAATGCACAACGCCTTCTTCCCCTAACGCATCTTGATCTCCTCCACATCAGCCACGCTTCTAATGACGCCAACCAAGTGGAGAAAATTGATTTGTTGTTACAGATGTAGCCTTGCTGCTACTGCAGATTGCATAATGGTACTATTTGCAGCTTTGGTGCTACTGCTAGGAACCAAAAGCCCTGAGAAATTGGACTGTATTGTCTCGGTTCGGGTTTAGGCCGGTCCCGGTACTCTACATGTTTAAAACCGGCCCAAAGTTGCTCTGCCGATTAGAGGAGAGGCAGAAAGGAAAGAAATGTTTTTGCCCCCGTTTATATACATTCCTGCCTCCGCCACTGATGGAGATCAGTCTCAGCCAAGCCTAAAGATCCATGAAGCATGCACCGCCTAGGAACAGTTGTATGACGTCAAGGGACGCTGCCTAGATGCCCGTCCGATGATGACATCACAAGGACGCGTCGCCAGGCGAACAAGAATTTTCTAAGGGTTGAAAGCTAGTTGGGAGGTTAGGGAGGCTAGGGTTTTTGTCCCCCTACACACATACACATACATTTACACACACACACACACACACACACACACATAGGGCCCTTCTAATGAGGGATCCTTTTTTTTGGCCATTTTAAGGGATCACTTATTAGACACACTTTTCGATCACATATTAATATCACAACCGTTTAGTTCTTAGGTATATATGAGTAGATCATATATATATGACCATCACTAGAAGAGCCCTGATATATAGCAGGGATGGATTCGATACTAAACCGAGGCAATTTTACCTCAACCGGCTGCTGAACCGACTCTTGTCGGTAAACAGATTCTCAAACAGTTACCGATCCAAATAATTGGTATACCGACTGTCGACAAGCCGAGATTTCGGTTGGCATAGTTCAGTTTTGAGTGGATTTGCAGCCGGAGATTCATGTCTGAAATCTGATGATTTTGAGACTATTATTCTTTCTCCTCCACCGGAGATTCATGATGTTGGAGATGAGGATGATGAGATGATGTTGATTTGATAATGGAAGATATGGTAATTACTAATTAGATGAGGAAGATCTGATGTTGATCTGATGATGATTTGATGGGGATTGTGGAGGAAGAAAAAAGAAAAAAAGATGAGAAGATGAAGAAATGAAGCATAACTTGAGCAAAGCCACCAGTCTGTGAAGAACAAGAAGAAGAACGTCAAATAAGAAGATAGAAGAGACTAGAGAGAGAGAGAGAGAGAGAGAGAGAGAGAGAGAGAGAGAGAGAGAGAGAGAGAGAGAGAGAGAGAGAGAGAGAGAGAGAGAGAGAGAGAGAGAGAGAGAAATAAGGAAAGGAGTTTTGTTTTGTTTAATCTATCATCTAAGAAGCAATAAATATAAAGTTTGTACGTACCAAATATATTGAGGGCAACTTGTGCTCAAGTGGTTGGGAGCTAGGTTGGGGTATGTAAGAGGTGAGGGGTTCGAACCCCACCACTTATAAAGTTTTATATATTTTGTATATTATTCGGTATGTATACTTGTACACGGTCAGCACGGTATACCTACGGTATGCAATATCTCATACAGTAGCCGAGCCGAATACGAGTCATCGGTACGGCTCAGCCGAGCCGAATTGTCGACAAGCCGAGATTTCGGTCCAAGGTTTGGGCCAGTTCAAAACTCGGCTGGTTCGGCCCCTTCGGCCCAAAATGCCGGCCCTAATATATAGGACCCTTCTAGTGAGGGATCTCTTTTTTTGTCATTTTATGGGATTGATTATTTGACCAACTTTTCAATCACTTATTAACATTTCTACCATTCAGCAAATTTTCATCTAAATGTATAATCGTAAAGGCATTCAAAACTGTGATATGAACGAATCAAGTTTGACAGATTTGGTTGGTCCATTGAATTTATTCTAGTTCAATACTTTAACGGTCACCAATTTGGCTGAAAATTTGCAGAACCGATCTATTCATGGTGTCCTAAGAAGTGAACGGTCAAGATGCCAATATGCTTTAGTCAAAACTAGGGCTGCCATTTGGTTTGATAATATCGAACCGATGGAATACCAACCAATATTCTATCTTTTAACCGACTTTTTGGTAATTGATCGAAATCAATAAAATTGAAATCGAATATTACCGAAAAGTTAGTTTGATTTTGAAAAATACAGAATTTACCGATTATCTAAATATTAGCTATATACACTGTTTTTCAACACATATACATGTATATTATAACATAATTATTTTTCATAATAGTATTAACATTATTACTAATACTACATTTATAGTATATATATGTATTTTAAGTAACTTGGTAAAAGATCGTTAAATAATTAGTTTTACTGAAAATGACTAAAACTTGATGTCATATATACATAAGACCGAAATACTTGAAAAGAATATATATTTCAAAGAAATACTTGTTGTAAGCTGGTATACTGAAAACCGAAGTAACGAATTTGATAGTTATGATTACATACCGAAAATTTTAGTTGGTAATTGGTAGCTCTATTTTGAAATCGAAAGCTTTGGTTTTGAAGTTGGTAAGACCTAAAACCGATTCGAACCGACTGAGTGACAGCCCTAGTCCAAATGAAACAAATTAGTCTAAATGACAAACTTTAAAATGATACAAGTAATGTGGAAATCCAAAAAAACTGCAATTGATACCTCGAGTACCATTTGAAGATTTTACTCTGATTGTAAATATAGAGAAGCAATACTATAATAACACAAGACTAATATTGCATAAACGTACATTATAATTTGCATAAACAAATACAGCACGTTTTAGTTCCCAATTCCATGGATATAATAAGCATTACATAAAAATTATAATTTGCCCACAAGCATAAATGCCTTGTATGTAACTGATCTGACCAGATCATGCGCACCCCAAGCTTTGTGAAGCTCTTTAATCACATCTTCAGACAACAAATCCACACCCCGGTCTTTAGCTGTAGCGACTGCAGAGAAAGACCTCAACATCCTCTCAACCCCCTGAAATGACAATTCCTTTGGTATTTCAAGTGTGATAGGTTCACCTTCACGACCCAATCCAACGCTCTCAAATGGAAAAGGAAGTGTCGTATAACCCTCCCATGCGTACTTTGTCCTCGGGTCCCAAAATGGTAGACAACTTTCGTGTAAACGCTTCATTACAAGATCAAAGTCGGGGCTTACGACCATGCCATTGTAGCACCAAACAGCGATTATGCCTCCTGGTTGTCGCAGAAGGCGTTTGACAAGCGAGTAGAAGCGTGGGAGATCAAACCAGTGAATGGCAGCAGCCACTGTAACCAAATCAACTGAATTTTCTTGACCGCCCCCTATTAAGTTTACCATTTCATCGTCTGAGATTGATGCTGGAGTGTGAATGTATCGAACTCGAGGGTGTTGGATGGCATATTTCAATTGTGCTTCACTTATGTCACTTGCAACTACTTGGTCGTAATGCTCTAAAAGCTGTGTATAGTGACATGAAGTTTAGCGGTATGCATACAAAAGTGCTGACACAGTATTTCATGTAGAAAAGAACATAAAAAAAAGGTCCCCAAACTGTGTATCAGATACGAATTGCATATGATTTTTGCCTTTCACCAAACTGCCCTTAATCTAAAGATTCAACAACAATGATATGTTTTATTGGACAAATTGCCCACAATAAACTTACACCAACGGTAGCTTGGCCATTGCCAGTGCCAATATCCCAAGCTAAAGAGTGTTGTGGGGTGAGAGCAGCCAGCATAGAATACCATTCCTTGGGATATGTTGGCCGACCTTTTACGTATATCTCTGCTTGCTTGTCAAATAGACCTGCCACTTCCCTATTTCCGGCCACTAAATTAGTATCAGATAATTAAAAAGCTTGATATGCGCATGAAAATTTAGAAGCTGAGAACCTAGAAACATATATATAGTTGTGCGCAGCAGATGAAACAAAAAGAGAACACATGCATCATAGCAAAAGTACCAAATGAAACTAACATTGGTTGGCCAGCGTTCATCCCTTTTCGATCCTCGTTGGCGGAAAAGATGGTAGCGGCAGAGTTCCGGGGACGCTGGTCGGAGGTTGTGGAGGCGTCGTTGGCATGCAGTAGACGGCGGGGTGTGTTTGGTGTCCCATACCCGATTGGCTCGGGCCTGATGGGCATCCAGACTCGTTTGCTTAGATGGCGGCGGCGATGGGAGGTGAGGTTTCCTCGAAGGGCGGCGACCGGGGTCGTGGCCGTTGCACGGGCATACATGCTGCACGGGGTGGAGATGGGTTTCGGCCGGGTTGGCCTTTTTGGGCTTCGACCTTGGGCTAGGTTCTCCTTTGGACCATAATTGAGCTGCTAATTGGTCCAGCAATCCTAGAAAATAGTTTTTTCTCTAGGCCTTTTCTGGTGGATATAGTGAGTTTGTCCCGATCTAGTTTAGTTTTTTTTGCCTGCAATTAGATTTGGGCTTTTTCTACTTGTTGAAGAAGGTAGAAGATGAAAAGAGCTAGCCAGAGGTGGGAAGAGGGGCTTAATTATATGGGAGAGGATCCTCTCCTAATCTTATATTTTGCCTAACCTACCGAAGCTTTGAAGAAGATTAAGACACGTGTCGGTATTGAATCCAATGGCCTACAACTAACTCATGCTTTGTTTTTTCCTTTCACTGCCCATCTTTCTTTTGTCTTTCTCTCTCCTTCGTAGTGATCACTCTCCGATTCCTCTTTATTGAAAATCATCAGTGATTGACCCAGAAAAAGCTCAATCCAAAATGCATATCCCAAAATTCAAGGGATGAACCGATGAAGAACAAGCCCAGATAAAGATGATATAATCAAGTAAAATTAATCAAACAAATGAAGGAGCTCGAATCTTGAACTGGAAATCGCCCAAAACCAATCGAAGAAGCAGCGCCGACGGATAGATGATCATGTATCAGCGTGAGCCATGGAGACTCTGATACCATGCTATCAAACCTAGACGAAATACAATTCACTCAGCAATCAGCACCCTTAACAATACTCTTAAGTGGGTTTCAATGGGTTTGATGGGAGCTCTTGATTTTTTGAAATTTTCATAGAGTTTTAGGGAAGAAGCAATGGTGATTGTGCTCATTTTGAGATTCTATTTTGATGTTGTGGTAATTGATTTCGTTGATATGGTATGAAATACTCAGATTCATACATAGACCCAGGTCCTCTACTTAAGAAGAGCGCACAGGGGTGGTGATAGAAGTATGAGATTTTGGGTCTGGTAATTAGGATAGAAGAACAGAAAGAAAGAGAGAAAGAACGGAAGTGAGAAGATAAAGTACAGACAGAAGAAACAAGGTTGGGAAAAGACAAAATAAAAGTTAAAAATAAGAGAGAAAAATCATGTGAGTTTGTTGTAGACCATTGGATCTCATAAAAGCCATGTGTCATCACCTCATTCAAAGCTTAGGTAGCTTAGGTAGATTGTTGGGTTAGGAGAGGATCCGGATCCTAATTATATTTACTTGGTCCGTGGCTCTCTGTGCAGGGAGTGCCAGACTAGTAATCTTTCGGAAATATAGTGTTCAACCTTTATATAGTTTGATAAGCCAATACTTTGGCTATGCATCTAATCAACCATTTATGACTTTGGGAGACAAGAGCCAATAAGAGTTCTAATACATCAAGTAAGTGCAAAAGCCAAAGAGTCCAAGGTTTTTCATGCGCAACCAAAGACAATGAGGCTGTCACGAGGGGGAATTCCGATGACTTTATGGCCGAAGACTTGGAGGTTTTGGTGACTCATCATCTTGTACTCCAAAAATTGTTTAAATTTTGTTATGGTCGGCAAAACTAGGTACTCTGAGGGTCATTTTTCTTTATTAGCTTCGGAGATTCTAGATTTTTGTTTGGAATAATGATGGGTGGACTTCCTAAAATGTAGGTGTATTGAGGGTATTTTGGGCTCTTATTCTTGTTTTAGGATAGGTTTTTAGGGTACTGTGAGGAACAATTCTTTCTGTCGACCCCATCTGAGTGTATCATTTTTGTACCGCTTGCTAAACTTAATAAATGGGTTGACCTCTTTTGCTATGATGTTCTTCATTTTATACTTATCTATCGATTATGCAAAGAGTTGGGAAGTGAGAGGTGTTATATTTGTTGCTATCACTTACCTGGTACTACTCAATAATTGATGCATAGTGGCTATTCATTCATGACACGTTTACTTACTTGGAATGAGAAATAATCATGAATCAAATGTGAAAAGAAAATAATCGGTTTTGATTCAGGAGGCTTTGATTCCTAAACTCATCTTCCCCTCTTCATAATCAAACGCATGAATACTTTTACCCGGAACATTCCGATTCTTTTGTGTGTTAGTAGTAAACACAAGAATATTTTTGTCCCGTAATAATTTTCTCTATTTAATTTTATTCTCATTCCAAGTAAATAAATGTATCATCAATCAAATAATATTGGTTGATTATGAGACGAAACAATACGTAAACAAAAGCTTAAAGGATTTGCCGCTGTGGAACTCATGACCAACCAATGCGGCGGTGGAACCAGGGGCGTAGCTACAGTAGGGCGAGAAGGGTCAATTGACCCTTCTCAATTTTCCAAACTGAGCCATGGTTGGTCGAAATATGTGATAGTGACATGTATATATCATATTTTAATCCAATAATTGACCCTTCTGACAAAGAAAAAAAAAGTTTGCTTTTAATTATTATCATGATCAACTTGGACGGTTCTCCTACAGTCCTACTCCTAGTATCCCACAATCTCCAATATTTTAATTCATTTTCCTAATCAAAATTGTCCCAATTTGGACAGAAAACGGTCTCCCACATTCTTTTAATATTTTAATATATTTTCCTAATTAATGATTGTTTTCTCCTATGTAGGCTATGTATATTTAGACTTGTATAGCTTTTTTTGGTCTCCTGCTCATTCTCTTAAGTCGTTTCCTCTCATAATTTCGTCTTTTGTCTCTCTCAGATTTTCTCTCTCCGAATAGCAAGTTGAAATCTTCGTAATTGAAAATTTGGAATATGAAAGCCTTTTTAGAGAGGTATTATAAGAGAAAAGCAACAGAACAGTTGACACCACCTGAAACTCCTCAAATAAGAAATACATCAAATGATGATATTTCAGAAATGAGTAATCGTCGTGGACAACTATAATTATTTTAGATAGATTTGTTATTTTTAAGTATTGTGATGATTTATAATTTTTATATTATTTGATGAAGTTTATGTTTGTTTAATATTATAATTTAAATTTTGACCCTCCTAACTAAGATTTCTAGCTACGCCACTGGGTGGAACCCTGCAATGACCAACTATTAATTGTTGGTTGATTCAAGGATTACATGGAATATTGGTTGACTATGAGACGAAATTGTACGGAAACAATATCTTAAAGGTGCCACAACTCATGACCAACTATTAATTGTTGGAATGAGACAAAACACTTAGAAAAGAAAGCTTAGATGATTAGTCGGTGGGACTCATAAATGGAATGTCATTGACAAGGAGAGGTGCAGCGCATATGAGGCCATTCAGTCTTGGGGAGTAAATGGAATAATGGATGATTCAAGTAAAATCACCCGCAATTCTTAATGATGAAATAACCCGCAATTCTTTTTTTTTTTTTTTGAGGGCAATGGAAAACTAATCCATTGATCGAAATCATGACGACCTCACTCGGTCAAGCATGAAGGGTACAGGCACCCTTCATATTGCAATGCAAGCTCACGAAGAGTACTAAATCCAAAAGAAATCCATACTTGAAAACTAAAATCCTAAAGGAACTGCTGAAAAAGAAAATGCAGAATTGAAAAAAACACTCCCTAATCCTACACTGCCTAAAAATGGAACCAATGTCCTGAACATCTTGACGCCTAAGACTCTTTTGGTGTACGTCGCGACATTCAACACACCAACAGCAACATTCTAGGAACAGATGCAGGACAAAGAGCAGGACAGACCACCCCCAAAAAGCCCAAACCCAACCTAAGTGTGAGAGAAATAGGAGAATTGGGTTATAGACCCAATTCTCTAGACTACATCCCTGCAGCCCAGAAAGGCAGAGGCCCAAGGCCCACTACCCACACCCTACGCGCCTCACACCCAGCCGCCGAATCTGGCCCTTCCGAGAAGCCGCCCGCCACCGCCAAATCAGTCTGGCGGCCTCCCCAGGCAGGAGACCTGGGCAACCATCTCGCCGCCCACCAAAGCCTGTGCTAGCGACTTGTTGCACTAACCGTCGATCTCTAGCAGGAAAGCTCCGACCTCGCTCCTCCTCTAGTCCCGAAACCGCGACCGATCTCCTCCTCTAGTCCTGAAACCGCGACCGAACTCCTCCTCGTCAAACTCGATGCCACCAAAGCAACTCTGGTCTCTTTTACAAACCCACACCAAGGTCTGTGCTTCGCCTCACCAAACCAGAACCCGACCTCTGAGCCACGACCTTGGCCTCTCCACCACAAAGTGACAGGAGAAATCTTCCTCGCCTGCTTTACCGAACCGAGAAGGCGACGCTGAGCGTCAACAGCAAGCGAACGAAGCCGCCACCCTACTTCACGAAACTACGGTTTCGGAATGCAGCTCCGTGAAAAGTGGAGCCCTTGCTTATGTGCACATTTAAATAACCCGCAATTCTTAATGATGAAGTTTAGAACTAAATGCAATTTCCATTGGTTTTATGGCATTTCGGATTTCAAAATCGACAAGAATTCATATAATTTGTTTGATAAATTGTCTTATCGACTACAATATTTTGACATACACATAATCAAGGATTAAAATATCGATTTTTTACATATCTATCAAAATGTTGAAAAAATAGATATCGAAAATATCGGGGATATTTTGAAAAATATATTTTTTTTTTAAAGATTCAATTTATTGAATTTACATATAAATAGATATAAATGTCAACTTCATCTACATTATCACATCTGTGACCTAGCCGCTCTGCTAGGGTTCAATGATCAAAATATCGAGTATCGAGGAAATATCGATGGTTTGGAAAATGGAAATTTCGATGGAAATATTGAGAAAGTTTCGATATCGATAAATTTTCAAAAAAAATGATGGAAATTAGGAGAAAATCAATGAAATTTTAAGTGAAACTTTGTGAACTACTTATTTGATCAATTATCTACTATATTGGGAAGAAGGAGAAAAAAAAACAAACGGTGACCAAGCTTCATTTCATAGTGAATTATAGTAATTTAGAGTAAATGTTTGAAGTTGCCCGTATAATATTTGGTACTTTTAGAATATATAATTCTAATTAGAAATTTTATAAAGTTGTAAAGCTATTCAATCAATAAATAGAAATGAATTAATATTTCTACAATATGGCAAAAGTATTTAGGAATGTTAGAGTAAAAAAACTAAAAATCTAGAATTGCTGAAATTATATCTTAGAAGTTAGAGGTTTAAATTAATTGTCTAAAGAAATTAGTAATTTATTCTATCAAACAGCGTATTAATAATAAAAAAAGTATAGAAGAACTAAAATCAACTCCAGTCGAGTTGGCTGGGGTGCTTTTTGACTTGACATTGGAGGAGACAGGTTCGAATCCTGACTCTGTCAAGTTTTTCTATGTGTTTTGTTTGAGGAATATTCGCGAATATTCCCTAAAATTTCAGCGATATCGCAGATTTTTCGAAAATATCGCGATATATCGTGAAATGCCGAAAATATCGCACGAAACATTGTTGGAAGTCATCCAAAATATCGGAGCCTAAAAAAAACGAAAATTTTCCCGAAATATCGGCGAAATTTTCGATTTTTAAGTCATTGCTAGGGTTTACTCGTTGGCCTCCCGTCTTCGACAAATTTCCCAAAACTATGGCTCTTGCCACAATCGATCCTTCCTCTGGCGTGTTCTGTGTTGTCCTGGGGCATGCTGCTGAATGCTTTTATTTGCTTTTCCTCTTCCTTATGCTTGATGTTTACGGCTTTGGTGGAGGACTATTAGATCCGGGTTTGGATCTAATTCTGGTTCCTTATGTGATGGGTGAAGGAGGTACTGCAAATAGCAGAATCGATCCTTGGAGGTGGAGAGGGTTTCTGCCCTCTAATGGTAGCGTCAGCGATGGCGCACAAACCTGGTCGTGGAGCCCAAAATCCTGTGGTCAGCGAGGAATGGTCGTGGTGAATCTGATGCGTCTCGATGGATCCCATTTGGGGTGTTTTGGTCTGGTTGATTTTGGAGATGAGGGCAGTGATCGACGGATGGTGAAGGATGGGGATCTGGCTCGATCTGCTCTCCTAGGGGACTCCGATGGCTGGGGTAGGAATCGGCCTGATCATGATGGTCTAGCAGTGACTTTGTACCGGCGCTATGCAGCGGTGAGGCAAGTCAGAGGTGGTGGTGCCCTTAGCAGTTCTTAGGGTGTCCTTCGTAAGTGCCATGTGGGCTGGGCCTTTGTGGGCTAACTGGTGGGCCTACTGGGCTTGTTTAATTTTAGAGGGGATGGAAGGTGACTTGTCATCTTCCATTCCTAGCATTTAGTTTTTTTTATCAGGTCGCAAAGATCAAATTCTCTGAGGATCATTTTACTTATTTAACTTCAGAGGATTTTGATCTTTGTTTGGAATAATGGTGCGTAGATTTCCTAAAAGGTGGGGTGTACTGGGGGTTTCCTGGGTCTTATTCTTGCTTTAGAATAAGTTTTTGGGTTTCCTAAGGAACGATTCTTTCTGTCGACCCCATAGGGGTGTTTCGTTTTTGTACTGCTTGCTGAATATATATAATGGGCTGACCTCTTCTCGTTAAAAAAAAAATAAAAAATAAAAAAATTCATCTACATCCAAAAAAAGACTATATATGATTCCATAAAGTTTTTTGAATTACAATGAGCTTTTTGAAATATGGCTCCATCAAGTTTGTTTTCTTTTGCTGAAATTACTCCATCATAAATTCTCCTCACCCAGATTCGTCTTGAGGAAAATTTTCCTCACATGGATTCCACTCCTCACTCGGATTTCCACTAAGGGAATACTCCTCACCCAGATAGCCTTAAAGAGATCTCTCCTCACACAACTTTGCATTTAGAGAATAGTATTTCTATTAGGACCTCCAAATCTACTCACTTGACCTCATTCTATTATACAGGGGCGGTCCTGAGCTTTTTGATGCCTAGGGCGAAATTTTTTTTGTGTGCCCAACTAGCCTAAATAGACATGTAATGATTCTTACAAATCTCATACTCTAAATCCTTTTTTTAGGGGTTTGGAACCCAGTCAAGGTGGGCGGCTCATCCCCACGCCGATTTTATTACATAAAGAAACATTATACAATGGGGGGACATAAAACCAAAACACCTTATAAAAAAGATTACAAATCGTCTAAAATGATGTCTTCTTGCATTTCTTGAAGAAAAATCATCAATTATCTTTTCATAGTCAACATTTGCCAACATATTTCTCTCAATGGTTAAAATAGCTAATCCATTCAGCCTATCTTGAGTCATGGTAGTCCGCAGATAAGACTTTAATAATTTTAATTTTGAAAAACTTCTTTCAGCAGATGCTACTGTCACCGGTATAGTCCTTAAAATCCTATAGGCAACCATAACAATTGGAAACATATCCATTTTCTTTGCAAACTCCTTAATTTGAATGGATGTCCAAGCCCTATCTGTTTCATATGCCTCCTTCGGCAACATCTTCTGCAAAATATATCCATAACACTTGATATTGATGCGAAATATTTACCTATAGGCAACCATAACACTTGGAAACATATCCATTTTCTTTGCAAACTCCATAATTTGAATGGATGTCCAAGCCCTATTTGTTTCATATGCCTCCTTCGGCAACATCTTCTGCAAAATTTGTAACTCCATAAGCAAATATTTTGCATCAATATCAGAACCCTCACCATTTCTCAAAGCAGTTTCAAGATTCAAACAACAGCTTTTCAATTCATCATCATCCAAATAAGCTAACTTTGATGCATCAAACAAGAAGCCAAAAATAGATTCAAAAGTTTTCATTTGTTCAAACCTGCTTTTTAATTGAGAAAGAGCCATATCAACTAAAACAAAAAAGTAATCAATTCTAAAGGACTCTTGAGCAGATTGTTATTCTCTTTTAGTATTTGGAATTTCATCAAAATGCTTTTTTTCTGCAAATAGGACGTTTTATAAGAAATACAGGCTCAACTCCCATGTCATTTGCAATTTCTTTAGCTTCAGTCATGGTAGAATTAAACTCATTTTCCCTATACTTTTCAAAATAAGAAACCAATCCCTCTAAATTCTTCAAGGCAACATCAAGAAGCATATCTTTGGATTGTAACTTTTTACTAACCAAGTTAATTTTATACAAAATGTCATGCTAAATAACCAAACTTAAAATAAAATCAAAGCTTGAAAGTTCACCAGATATCAAAGATTCAACATCCCTACACACTTTTCCATCATCACTAATTTCTGCCAGTTTTTTTAAGGCTTCTTTTATTTGGGCAGCTTGAGTTTTTATAGCTTTGACACTTTCAATATGACTTTCCCAGTGTGTAGTTGACAAAGATTTCAAAGTCAAGTCATCTATATATTCAAGCAAAACACTCCATCTCTTTGTAGAATTAGAGAACATCGTATAAATTGTTTGACATGTTCCAAAAAAAGATTTTGCTTTATGACAAGAGTTTGCCATGTCACACAATACTAAATTAAGAGAATGACAACCACACGGCATATAAAAGGCTCTAGGATTTATATCAAGCAATCTTTTTTGAACAGCTTGGTGTTTTCCTTTCATATTAGATCCATTATCATAGCCTTGTCCTCGCACACAATCAATATCTAAATCAAGAGATTTTAAACCTGCTTGTAATTCATTAAAAAGCCCTAAACCAGATGTATCTTCCACATTTAGAAATTCTAAAAAGAACTCTTCTATTTTTATTGAAGAACTCGACACATCTACGCATCTTATAATTAAAGTCATCTGTTCTTTGTGACTTGCATCAGGAGTGCAATCAAGGATTACCGAAAAATATTTTGCCTCTTTGATTTTGTTTAATGATTGCACTCTTGACATTTAAGGCCAACATACCAATCAGCTCATTTTGAAATTTATGGCTAAGATAATGATAATGAATTTCTTTATCTTGAATAAGTCGAAAATGTTGCTTCATTATGGGATCAAACTCAGCAATCATTTCAAGTAAGCCTAAAAAGTTTCCATTAGAATCTTCATAAGTTTTTTCATTTGTTCCATGAAAGGCCAAATTATTATTTGCAAGACATTTCCCAACAGCAATTATTCTGACCATAACCTCTTTCCAATGTTCAGTATCTTTCTTAATTAACTCTTGTAACTCTTTATCAATTGTTTGATTCTTATTCAATCTCACTCGCAACTCAGCCCAAGTTCTCAAGCTAATGAGGTATTCAAAACTGTTTTCATGTAAATTTAATGTTGTACCAAGAGGTTTCCAATCTCTTATCCCTTCACTTGCTAATTGACTTCTCAAGCGAGCTGTTTTTTAATAATTTACAACATAAACAAAAAACTTTATCCAGCTCTTTTGAGTAAATCAACCATTTTCTAGCAAAAGATTCACCATTTGGTAATTTTCGAACATAAAACTTAGAGGAAAAGTGCCGACCTAATTCATCCTTAGGAAAGTTGATATTAGTTTCGGTAATAGGTCCTTTTTCTACAAGCAAGTCTCTCATTTTTGAATCTAGACTATCCCAAACTCTATGATAAAAAATATTCAAATCAGCTGATGATTTCAAGCATTCAAGTTCATTGGCAATAATTTCATAATGGCAAGGATTTTCATTATTTTCTGTTTCGTCAATTTCATTTTCACTTGTATCACCAAGTTCTTCGTTTACCTCATTATGATTTTCTACAAACTCATCAGAATGAATTTGTAGTTCAGGTTCATTTACTAAATTTTCAACATGATTTTCAATAAATTCATTTGTTTCTTTAACAAAATATCTATCTAAAGATCCCCTTTGAGATTGAATAATTTGTTCTTCTCTTTTCTTACTTTATTTTTTTTTTGAGAACCTGAGAGTTGTTTCCGAGGTAACATTATTGAAACTAGCCAGAAAAAACTCAAACAAGCAAGCCAAAACACTAAACTTTGAATGATAAACATTTTAGTATAGAACAATAAAACCTAGAAATCTGGAATCAGCTTTTTTCCTTCTTGTTTTTACTTTTCTGATCGAGATTGACTTGCAAATTAATCCAACTTCTAATTGCACCTAATATTGAAAATTGAAAACTAGTGAATGAGCAGGTTGTTAGAAATCAGTTTGAATGATAATTGATAAACATTGGAGCATAGAACAATACCTGGAAATCTGGAATTTGCTTTTTTACTTCTTGTTCTTTCTTTTCTGATCGAGATTGACTTGCAACTCCAACTTTCAATTGCACCTAATATTGAAAATTGAAAACCAATGAATGAGCAGGTTGTCAGTAAAGCTGAAAAATTGAAGAACATATTGAAGAACAAGACTTTTGATATCCAAATTTTCATTGGATATCAAAATTGAAGAACACCCAATACCTATTTTGAATTGTAACTCAGCCTACATCGATGGAAAGCTGAAAAATTTATATGATTACCATAGAATAATAGAAACATAGAGAGGAGAAAGATTGGGAGAATGAACTGAAGAATTAGGTAACCCCAAATTTAAAAAAAAAAAAAAAAAATACTAGGTTTCAAGGTTTGGGACTTGGGAGAGAGCAAGAGACGCTTGGATAATCAATTTTGTACCTCCAGTTGCACGTTGAAAGAAGAAGAAGAAGAAGAAAAGACACGATCTACATCTAGAAATCTAAATTTTTTTTTTTAACGTTCCACTCTCTATACATATATAATTATATATAGTTAAATATATAGATATATATATATATATATTATATATTAAATCTTATTGATAAAATATTGTGCCCCCCTCTATGTTGGGCCCTGGGCTGTCGCCAATGATGTCTGTGGGTAAGGTCGGCTCTGCTATTATGAATTATTAAATGACATATAAAGCCTCATATAAAATGATTATTAAGGACAAAAAAAATATTAGATTGCATTATTTATTATTTTCTTTTTCCAATTTCACTACATACTCATTAAAGCATTTATAAATATTTAATAAGAATTAAAACCATGATTACGATCATGTGACATAAAAATTTCTATCATCACACATGTTGAACAGATATTGGTGAGGAAAAACAAAAGAAATCCTACTGTGACCTAAATCTAAGTCTATTCATTAAAAAAAAAAAAAAAGAGCTAGCAATTAAATAAAGGGCAAAATTAACTTACTTCCCTGATCTTTACACCCTAAATCATTTGTGCCCATGCACTCTTAGTTTCATCACGCGTTCCCATGTGCTAACCAATTTCAATCAATCTTGTCTAATCCTTGGCTTTTGTGCCAACTATTGTGTGATATATTTTGAAATTGTAGTCACATAGATATAATTTTGCATGTCACATTAGTGAATCGTTATCACACAAGAGAGTCCATTAGAGCCACATTTTCAATTTACAAAATATTTGACAAAAAAATGAATTATTGGACATGACTGATTAAATTGGAAAGCACAGGAGTACATGTGATGAAATTAAAAGTGCAGGGCCACAACTGATTTAACATGTAAATGTTAGGGGGATAAAATGAAATTAGACTATAAAACTATTGAAATAATTAATCATGAGGGGTACAAAAAGTAGAGAAAAAAAAATTAAACATTAACAAAAAATGATTACTTTTTTTTTGGCACAGCTAAAATAGAAAAAAAAAACACATAATAGTTCATGTTAAAACATTTTCTTGTTGATTTTTTTGAAACCCAATGCCTTGTGTTTGATTTTTTTCTATTGGATAAGAGATTTATGTTGTCTGATTCAGGAATGGACGTGTAATTAAGATTTATAGAGTAACTAAATCATTGAAATGGGTAAATTTTAAAGATAATAGTTTGTTTGCAAATTATATGAGTGAGGTTTTTTGAGGAATTTGAGTGAGGTTTAGTGAGTAAATTTAGTATCTAAAAATTTGATAAGAGGTGTAAAAAACATAGGAGGTCAAGTAAGTAAATTTAGAGGTTCCAATAGAAAAAATCTTTAGGGAATTACTTATCACCTAGATTCGTCATGAGTGGATTTCTTCTCACCTATATCCGCCTTGAGGAGATTTCTCTTCACTCAAATCTACCTTCAGAGGTTTCGCTTCAAGGTATTTTTCCTAGACATGTTAATTTTCCTCTTTATTAGGCCATAACCTGACTAGAAACCGTTGTTGAAATTTTACACCCTACATAACCTCCATATTCCATAATGTATGTTTATCCGTGAATAACTTTTTTTTTTTTGTTATCTTTTGTTTTTTTATCAGATTTTACAAATATTTCTTCCATTTTATTGGGATATATCCTAAATATCCTATATATCGAGGTGAGAAAAATTTCGCAAAAACGGTGGAAGATAAGATATTTTCCTCCTATGATATATCGGTCCCTCCAAAAAGGGAGATATCGGGAATATATTGAAAATATATTGAAAATATCACAGATATTTCAATTCTTGCACATAACATTATGCTTACTTCGACTTGGATCAAAACCTAAAAATTGCCCACTTATTCCACTGAGAATTTTTTACTCCCACTTACCCAATTTAAACCCAAGTGAGATTTTTACCCCCAATCTAGTTAATAAACTACAAACACCCCTCTCTCTCTCTCTCTCTCCCCTCCTCCTATCAGACTCTCTCTCTCCGCCATACACATATCTGCGCGTCTCCTTCTGGTCTGCAGGTGGTGGCTATGCCACTGGGCAGGGCAGCGAGGATGCAACGCGGGGGCTATGCGTCGGAGGGCAGGGCATGGAGGGCCGCGCGCAGTTTGGGGGGGGGGGGGGGGGGGGGGGCTGCGCAGACACGCGGGCTGAGCTGGATCGAAGGCGGTGCTGCTGTCGGGTGTACGGGCTGGACGGTGCTGCTGTCGGGCGCGGCCCTGGGCTGTGATGCAGGTGCGCTGTTCAATAGGTGAGGCCAGTGGTGTGTTGCTGTTATCGATCTGGAAGTGTAGCAGCGCGCTGGGCTGGGCGAGCGCCGGGTGCGGGCAGTCCGCAGGAAGGGAGCCGCGAGAGGTGCAGCGCTGGGCGCGCAAGGCTAGAGGCGCTGCTGCTGGGATCTGCAGGCGCGCAGGGATGGGTTGGGCAGTGCTAGCGAGAGCGCCGGCGGCAGAAAAAAAATTTCAAAGTTAGGAAATTTTTTTTTTTTTTTGACAATCGGTGGTGGCGGCAGAAAAAGAAGAAAACGTTTTTTTTTCTTCTAAGGTTTTGGTTTTTGTTTTCGACGGAGAGAATTACATGTTTATTGCGAGGCAATAATATGAGTATTGGGGGGAAATAATATGCATATAAATTGATCAATTGTGATTGTAGTGTATTCATTTTGGTTTTGAGAATTTATGCAATTCACTGGAGGGCAATAATATGATTATTGGGAGACAATAATATGATTATTGGGAGACAATAATATGGTTACTGGGGAGCAGTAATATGATTACTGGGGGGCAATAATATGATTACTGGGTATTATTAGGGGGCAATAAATTCAGACGCCGGAATCCGGTCATCAGTCCGATAGCCGGATTCCGGATTCCTGTGACCGGTCCCCGGATTCCGGTCATCGGTTGCCGGATTCCGGTCATCGGTCGCCGGATTCTGGTCACCGGTCGCCGGAGACCGCGGCCGGCCACTGGTCACTAGAGCACAGCAAGGTGGAAGATGACTTCTCTCTCTAAGTGAGAAAGAAGGAGAGGGCAAAAAAGTCTCAAAAATAAATAAAAAGAATGAAAAAAGAATTAATTGGGTATTAGGGAAATAATCTCTTAGAGTGTTTTGGGTAAATGGGGTTAAAAAAACAGTTGGTGGAGCAAGTGGACAATTTTTAAGCTGAAATTGGGCAAATGATCATTTTCCCTTAATCTTAACAATCTTGACATCATCATCATCACCTAGGCAAAGTTTTAGATGCATTCCAATTCAAAAACTGGTTCAGTTTAGCGTTATTATTTAAGTAACTTCTTGCTATTCAATTCAATAATACACACACACACGGCATAATTGTAAAAATACTCCTTGAACTTGGCAATAATTGTCAATATACACCCCCAACTTGCAATTGCGAGAATTAACACCTGGAACTTGGCAAAAACTGTCGATTTGCATTCCATCCGTCAAATTCAATGTTTTTCCATCAAAATATGAGGCGTAATATGGTCATTTTATATTTATTTATTTGAACAATAAAAATAAATGAAAAATAATTCTTTAGGAGGAGATTGCACTTACACTTCTACTTATTTATTTATTTTTTTGTACGATTTCGTCCACTTATTTACTCATTCATTCATGTCTTTTTTTTTTTTTTGGCAAAATTATGCCTACAGTTTATTATTTCAGTAAGAAAAATTAAGTGGAGAAATAAAACACTGAACTGTTGAAGGATACACGAGTTATATGTGCCTGACCCAAACAACGATTACTTGTTGCAGTTGTAATAGGGTAAAACCTCTACACATCCTAATCAATGTTTGATTAGGTTTCCTTGTACTTGTAATCCTCTATATAAAGAGACCCCTATCATCAATCATTCTCTCGAATCTCTTTCTCTACAACACTTTATCAGCATGAAACTCTAACCCAGATTCGATAAGCCAAAAGACTAGAAAAGAAAAGAAAAAAAATAATCCCAAAACCAAATTTCCGGCTAGCTTTGCTAGCCTTCTCCTGCCGGCAGGAGCACGCCAGCTCGCACGCACTGCTACGAGTACCAGACGCTAGCCTCGCTAGCTTCCAGCACCAGGTTAGCCTTGGTAACCCTTATGCCGACACCAGCGCGCCCCCGAGCTGCCTTCGACCCTTTTGCTAGCCTTGTTAGCGCACGCCCAAATGACGCCCCTAGACATGCCTCCCTTCAACTCTACAAACAACTGCTCGGCCTCATCCATCAGCTTAAACTGATTATACCCATTAATCCTCGTGTTATAGGTGACAACATCAGGACTAATTCCTCTACATTTCATGTCCTCGAAAAACCGCTTTGCAGTCTCCAATCTCAAGGACAAGAAGAAACCCCAAATCATAATATTATAAGTTTGCCTAGTGGGTTCTATTTCCTCACCTAACATTTAATTAAAGTACCTCTTCCCCGTCATATACCGCCCCCTTCACAAAATACTCTTAAACAGAGCCTCATACGACTTGAGACTTTGTTCCACACCCAGTTTCTTCATTTGATTGAGAAGCTTGACCGACTCCTGAGCAATGCCGGCCTTACCACAACTATCAATAAGATGAATGAAGAGGTCCTCATCCCATTGCACACCCTTCTTGGGCATATCTAGTAGGATACACCGGGCATGGTTGAGCTTCGAAGATTGGCCCGAAATCTCAATTATCTTCAAATGGGTCTCCCTATCATGTTGAAACAACCTGGCATAACAATAACACACTCAATTACCAGCAAGAACACCATAACATTGAATCAATGAGATAAAAAACAATGCCATGTCAGCACAACAATAATTCAAACTACATTGCCATTGACTTAACTACAATCATTATCTAGAATCCTAGCTACCACTTCTAAGAGAATTATGAGTAGAAATGAAATTGAAGTTTGAAACTTTAGAACATAAAGTTGAAGACTTTGAGCTATGATTACTGAGGGCTTAGCTCCGTGAAGGACATTCCAGACGAGATTGTGGTCGAATTTGGGTACCAAATTGTGGATCGAGTTTTGCAACTGGGTCGTCCAGGCCATCATTCTGCAGATTATGTCCTCGGGTTTTTTCAGGTTCAGAACCCGATGTAGCTGCCTGGGTCTTGGGGTTTGGGACGGTGGGGGTGGGCCCGTCGGGGCTACAGATCCATTTTGCGGGTTGAGTGGGGCATCGGAGGCGGATCGGGGTTGGGGATTCGGTGGAGCAGAAGAGGCGGAGGAGGGTGAGGGATTGGGGGTTTGAGGGGCGGGGTTGCAATAGGGAAGGTTTAGAGAGAGAAATGTAAGCCATTAATGGCATGGTGAACGAGGTCTGGGTTTTTTGTGAGGAAGAGTGAAGGGAAAGAGTGAGAGAGTGACTAGGGTTTAGAATTAAAGGGTTTAGGTTCAATTTTGACCCCTAACTTCAGCATAAATTATCATTTTGTATCATGGTCAATTTTGCAATGGTCCTTTAATTTCGATATGTTTGTTTTTCGTTTACGTACAAATTCTTATCAAGTATTTGTAATTCATCATTTCAAGGCTCGAGTGTTAACTTGATATGCTTTGGTCTCAAGCAGAAAATGGGTAGGTTTTATGTTGATAACATCCACTTATTTATGTCCTAAATATCTAGTGCATCTTATTGACTCATTCTTTATAGAAAACTCTACCTAAGGTTTTCTCATTAGTTTGTTTGACTACTCACAGCCTTTATAATTTAAACTTTGAGGAGCCTTTCTAATGAGGACCACTAAAATGAGGCCTGGTTGAGGACTTTTGTGCTAGACCTACTTTTCTATCGCATTTTCTCAAATCAACCATTAGATGTTTAGATATTTATGTGTAGATAATTTATGCAATTTTTCAACCAAATTGAAAATCGTTAAGACATTCATAATCGTGATTTATCAGTTATGAACATGAACGGTTCATGTTTGATAGATTTGGTTCGTTCATTGATATGATCTAGTTTGGTACCTTAATAATTAGCAATTTGGAAGAAAATTTTCAGAAGTGACCTACTCATTTGAAAATCCAAAGAAAACTTTACTCTGGATCTTGTGTTTGTGGTATGAGGTCTCTACTAAGGCCCCAAGACCTGATGGGATGCTCCTCCTCCTATTTTTCTAGTGCTATTAGGATACAATTGGCCTTGAGTTAGTGGAAGTAGCTCAAAATTTCCTCCATTCACGTCCGTTATTGGGAGAAGTCAATTACACTCATGTTTGTCTTATCCCGAAGGTTAAAAAAGTTAAAACTAAGAATCTCTAGAAAACAAGAAGCTTTAGAGGATGAATACTCTCACACTTTCATTCAATATGCAGAGGCATATTTATACAACCCTAATTCTAGACTAACAAGGAAAGTAATCAAATCACAATTACAATCCTGATTCTATACAATTAGTATAATTCTATTCCTAATAATAATCCTAAAATATCTATGACTCACAACACTCCCCCTCAAGTTGGAGCATACAAATCTCGAATGCCCAACTTGTCAAGTGAGTCATGAAATGCTTTGACTGATACACCCTTAGTCAGAACATCCGCTAACTGCTCCTCAGTTGGTACAAATGGGAAGGCAATCAGGTTTGCATCCAACTTCTCTTTGATAAAGTGCCTGTCAACTTCCACATGCTTCGTACGATCATGTTGTACTGGGTTATGTGAAATTTCAATAGCCGCTTTGTTATCACAAAACAACTCCATAGCCCTTTTTGGCTTGAATCCCAAATCACGCAATAAATTACGTAACCATAACAACTCACATACTCCATGTGCCATACCTCTATACTCGGCTTCTGCACTAGACCTTGCCACCACCTTTTGTTTTTTACTCTTCCAAGTGACAAGGTTCCCTCCAACAAATGTAAAGTAACCCGAGGTCGATCTCCTATCAGTAATACAACCAGCCCAATCAGCATCAATATAACCACTCACCTCTAGGCAATGATGCTTTGAGAACATAAGACCCTTCCCAGGAGCTTTCTTTAGATACCGCAGGATCCGCACGACTACATCCATATGATCTTCACTAGGATTATGCATGAACTGACTCACCACACTCACTGCATATGCCAAATCAGGTCTAGTGTGACCCAAATAGATTAATTTGCCAACTAACCTTTGATATCTTACCCTATCAGTCGGGACTTGATCAGGGTACTCTGCTAACCGGTGATTCTGTTCAATTGGTGTATCAGCTGACCTGCAATCTAACATGCCCGTTTCTGACAGCAAGTCTAGAACATATTTTCTTTGGCACAAGAAGATGCTGCTATTCCCCCTGGCTACCTCTATCCCAAGGAAATATCTCAAGTCACCAAGGTCTTTCATCTCAAACTCTGAAGCTAACTGCTGCTGCAACCTCCTAATTTCCTCTCGATCATCACCTGTGATCACCATATCATCAACATAGATGATTAATGCTGTTACTTTACCCTTCTGATGCTTAAGGAAGAGAGTATGATCCGAATTGCTTTGTTTGTAACCAAATCGCTTCATTGCCTGAGTAAAACGCCCAAACCATGCACGGGGGGATTGTTTCAAACCATAGAGTGACTTCTTCAACCTACACACAACATTCGTCTTATCAGCAGTCTCATACCTGGGAGGTAGGCTCATATACACTTCTTCAGCCAAATCTCCATGTAGAAAAGCATTTTTCACATCAAGTTGCTTGAGAGGCCAATCCATATTAGCCGCCAAAGAGAGAAGCACTCTGATAGTATTAATCTTGGCTACAGGTGCAAACGTCTCATCATAGTCTACACCATACGTCTGTGTAAACCCTTTTGCTACCAATCTCTCCTTATACCTACTAACTGAGCCATCTGAATCATGTTTATTGTGTAGACCCATTTACATCCAACTGACCTTTTCCCTTTAGGTAACACCATCAATTCCCAAGTGTTATTCCTTTGTAGAGCTTCCATCTCTTCTTCCATCGCTTTTGACCACTTTGGATCTCTTAGACCATCCTGCACTTTGTTAGGAATAGATACAGAGGAAATCTGATGCACAAACGACTCATATGACTCGGACAACCTATGTGTAGATACATAATTGGAAATCGGGTACCTAGACTTAGCTTTGAGACTAGGTTCATATTTCTTTGGTGGCTTACCACGAGTAGAACGAGAAGGTAAAATAGACAAATTGGGTTTGGATATTACCTCACATTGACCTTCAGGACTTTGGAGAGTTTGGCTCGAGGGAAGAGACGAGGAAGAGGGAGAAGTTTCTGGCAATCTTGCGCCTCCCTCCGTTTCTGTTTCTTTTCTTTCTTTTTCGTCTGTTTCTTTTCCTTCTATTTCTTCTTTGTCTTTTTCTTCTCTTTCTTTACCTTCAGTCACGTTCCTTTCTCTTTCTTCTCTTTCTTGTTTGTCCTTTTCTACTTTTCCTTCTCTTTCTTTTTCTTCAATTACGTTCCTTTCTCTTTCTTCTCTTTCTTTTTTGTCCTTTTCTACTTTTCCTTCTCTTTCTTTTTCTTCAATTACGTTCCTTTCTCCTTCTGATCTTTCTTTTTCTTCTTTGTCTTTTCCTCCTTTCTCTTCTTCTTCATCCGTTGCGTCACCTTCCTTGTTTTTTCTTTCTTTTGCTTCTTTTTCTTCAGTTGCGTCAACTTCTTTTTCTTCTGCCTCTTTTTCATTTTTGTCCCTTGTACTGCTGCCACTGCCACTTACTGTCTCTTCAAAATAACCATATGGCTCCCCTTGAAGAGAAGCGTGTGTGACAGAAAAATAGCAGGCGTCCTCGAAAAATGTGACATCCATTGTCACATAAAATTTTTTGGTAGGAGGATGAAAACACTTATACCCCTTCTGATGGGTCCCAAACCCAACAAAAACACACTTCAAGGCACGAGGTTCTAATTTCGAGCGTTGGTTTTTAGGAATATGAACAAAGGCAATGCACCCAAAGACTCGAGCAGGAAGCATATGAAAAGAAGGAAGAGATACATGGGATGAGAGGACCTCAAGTGGAATCTGATTTTGGAGAACACTAGACGACATCCTATTGATAAGATGAGAGGCAGTGAGAACTGCTTCTCCCCATAAGTACTTGGGCATATTTGCACTAAAGAGAATCGAACGAGCAACTTCAAGAAGGTGACGATTCTTACGCTCAAAAACACCATTTTGTTCTGGGGTTTGAGGACATGTGGTTTGATGTATGATACCCTGTGTACAAAGATACTCATGGAACTCATTGCTCATATATTCCCCCCCATTGTCAGACCGAAAGAGTTTGATCTGACCATTGTACTGTGTATGAATCATATTTTGAAAATTTTTAAAAGCTGGAAACTCAGCATCCTTGGACTTCAGCAAAGCAATCCAAGAAACACGAGTACAATCATCAATAAAAGACACAAAATAGCACATACCAGAAGGAGTAGGATCCCGTGAGGGTCCCCATAAATCAGAATGAATCAATTCAAAAGGTACAAGACTTTTATTTGAAATACTCAAAGGGTAGCTAACTCGATGGCTTTTGGCCAAAACGCAAGTTTCACACTTAAAAGATGACTCTGAAATTCCCAAAAACAAAGAGGGCATAGACTTTCTCATATTACTAAAGGAAGGATGACCAAGACGACGATGCCACAACCAAACTTCATTCAATCGCTGCTCAGAACTCGAAATCAAAGCTACTGGGGCCTTCTTCCCTGGTGTTATCCCCGCATACATCCGATCCAGATGAAATAACCTCCCCCTCAAATCTCCTCGGCCAATTATCTCCTTTGTCTGAAGATCCTAAAAAACCACATACATGGGAAAAAAGGTCACAGAGCACTGAGATTCAGTATTTAATTGAGGAACAGAGATTAAGTGATGTGACAAATCAGGAACATATAGCACATTCCTAAGCTCTAAGTTTGGTGTGACTCTAACAGTTCCTATTCCTAATACGGGAAAGGCTTCACCATTAGCATTGGTTACTTTGGACACTGGTGGGATTGAGAGAGAGGTAAAGAATGATTTATTGTAAGTCATATGATCAGATGCACCAGAATCAATAATCCAAGTATCTTCCCCAACAAAGTCAGAGACAAATAAAGCCTTACCAAACTTACCTCTTCCAACAAAAGAGACTGAAGCATTACCAGGCTTCTGATCCGTTTCCTCCATACCCTGGTAGTCGGGGTTCTGAATTAAATTTGCAGCAGTGGTACGGCCCTGTTGGTTAGGTCCCGATTTATTCCAAGTATTTTGTTGATCGGATACCCATTCAATCGGTGACACTTAGTCCTCCAATGCCCATAATTCTTGCAGAAAGTACAGTACGATCGTGTTCCTCCTTGAGAACTTGGTTGGGATCGAAGTTGTTGAGGCAGCGGTACATATTTTGACGGTGAAGGCTTAGTTTGGACAGTGAGACTTGATAACTCCGAATGGATTGCTTTGGTGCTATCAAGTTGAGTCTCATCTTTGCGTATATATGCAAAGGCATCCTCAAGGGTAGGTGGAGTTCCACGTCTGAGCAACTCACCCTTTGCACTAGCATGCTTGTCGTCGAGACCATGAAGGAAGATATGCAGCCTCATTAGATCCTTCTCTTCATTGTGTAGCTTGATGTCATCAGCATTCTTCATCTTGTTGGGACTCCTTTGATCAATTTCCAGCCATAGACCTTTAAGGGCAGCATAGTATACTGCCACAGGCCGCCCATCCTGCCTCATCATGAACGCCTTGGTATGAAGCTCATGTATTTGAGCAAAATCTGAGTCATTCAGATACAATTGCTTCAGAGTACTCCAAATTTCTGCTGCAGTTTCACACCCAATAATTAATTGTACTACCTCATCCGTCATGGCTTTGTAGAGCACAGACATCACAGCACCATTATGAGTTTCCCACTTTGCATAACCCACATCTTTTTCATCCGGTGTTTCAATCAATCCATTCACATATCCCATCTTGTCCAGACCGCAAAGATGAGCAGTCATCATCTTCCTCCAAGTACGATAATTCGTGCCATTCAGCTTGGCACCCCTAAATCCCCCTCCTGAGGATTCTTGATTCACAGATACCTCTACCTTCTGCACATCAGAAGTCACAATCTGCTTGGAACTCTCTTCTCCACCCATGATACTTGAACTGCAACAATCTTCTCACTTTACACTGCGGAAGCAACGAACAATAAACCAAGACCAAAAATCCAAAATCGGATTCTTGGCTCTGATACCAAGTTAAAACTAAGAATCTCTAGAAAACAAGAAGCTTTAGAGGATGAATACTCTCACACTTTCATTCAATATGCAGAGGCATATTTATACAACCATATACAACCCTAATTCTAGACTAACAAGGAAAGTAATCAAATCACAATTACAATCCTGATTCTATACAATTAGTATAATTCTATTCCTAATAATAATCCTAAAATATCTATGACTCACAACAAAAAACACTACTCAGGTCTCTAATTTACGTCCAATTGCTTTGTGTAGTGTCTTGTATAAGATTTGTTCCGAGGCTGTTGCTAACAGATTAAAGAAGTACATATCTCAGATTATATCCCCTTTTCAAAATGCTTTCATTTCGTGGAGGTTGATAATTGACAACTCTTTAATTGCTAACGAGGTATCACATTTTATTCACACTTGTTCTTCTAGTTCATAGGGTATCATGTCTTTGAAGCTAGACATGAGCAAAGGCCTATAATCGTATGGAGTGGGTATTTTTGGTTGCCGTGCTTGTTAGACTGCGTTTTGCTGATCCTTGGATTTGCTGGATTATTATGTAGTGTGTTAAAATTGTATGGTATTCCTTTCTCATCAATGAGAAGCTGTGTGGTTATTTTTCTCCTACTTGTGGCCTGCGTGCAGACGATCTGTTATCACCATATTTATTAATCCTCTTTTATGCAGAGGTTTTTTTTTTCCGTGTTTTTTTTCCCATATTTCCCAAGGCCTACTGCAAGGCATTTTGGTTTGTGATGGTGCGCCTATTACTCACCACCTGCAATTTGTCAATGATAGTTTACTTTTTAGTAAATCATTTGTGGAAGAATGCATTTCTATTCAGGAGCATCTGAAAGATTATGAGTTAGCTTTCGGACAACGTATTAACTTTGCCAAGAGCGATATTATGTTTAGTAACGTTTTCATTCTGAGCTACAAACTGAGCTAGCCAATTTTTTGGGTGATTGGATTGTTCAGAAGCATAAAAAAATATCTTGGGCTGCCTACTTGTATTGGGAGGAATAGAACAAAGTCTTTTGCATATCTAAAGGAACAACTTAGGAAGAAACTTGAAGGCTAGCAAGGTAAGATGCTAAGTGGTACGGGGAAGGATATTCTTATAAGAGTAGTTGCACAGGTTTTGCTCTCTTACTCTATGAGTTGCTTGATGGCTCCCTAAATCTTTATGCAACTCTCTCCATCAAATGTGTGCCAAGTTTTGGTAGGGTAATAAACGGATAGCAGAAAGATCCACTAGATGTTTTGGGATAAACTTTGTCGTCCCAAAAAGGAGGGAGATATGGGATTTCATGATCTTTATGCTCATAATTTAGCTTTGCTTGCAAAGCAAGGATGGAGGTTGATTCACAATCCTTCTTCCTTATTGAGTAGGATTTAGAAAGCCCGGTACTTTCCTCAGGGTGACTTTTGGTTTGCTACACTTACTACATTGCTTTCAGCTTGTTAGAGGGGGATATAGAAGCTAAAGTAGTGCTTGTGAAGGATGTTAGATGGAAAATTGGCGCTGACGATGATTTGATTCAAATTAGGGAGGACCATTGAATGCCTCGTCCTTTTACTTTTTGTCTCATCATTTGTTATGAGTCGTCTCTTCATTGGATTAAAGGTTTAATTAAGAGTGATTTTCTTGGAATACTCTTCTCATTGAAATAACCAATTTTGATGCAACTAATGTTAAGCAGATCTTGGCTATCCCATCAAGAAAATGCATCATTCAGGATCATTTAATTTGACATTATGAGGCTAAAGGCAGATTTACAACTAAGAGTGCTTAGAGCATCTCCAATGGAGTTTTCTTTTAACTTGTGTCAAATTCAAATTTGACATGTGACATGGCAACCTTCATTTTTGCCTAATTTTACTCCAACCGATATGTCAAAATTGTATGTTATTTTAATATATTTTATTCTATTTATTTTGTTTTTCTCAATATAATTAATTTTTATAAATAAAAAAATCTCATCCTCATCTCTTTCTCTGCTTCTTCTGTTTCTTTCGATATCTTCTTTCTTTTCTCTCTCTGTAATCAAGTCCCACCCATCTCTACCCATTGATCAGTCTTCCTTTCTATAATCAAATGGTACCCAACTACGATCTTCTTTACTCTTCTCTTTGTTTATGTAATCAAGTGGTACCCGACTATTCTTCCCAAATTATTGATCAATCACAGCCCAGATCAATCAAAATTTGCTTGATTCTCAGCTTTATGTTCTACGCCTTCACGAATCCCAGATCTCAAATTGCCATTCCATCAAAGCCCAGAAGGATTCATGAAAATTTTTTATGAGTTGCTTTGGTCTGGGTAGGATGTGGGAATGAAATAAAGCAGCAACAACAAGAAGAGGAGTAGAGTGAAGAAATGGCATGCCTCTTCTGCCACTGCTACTGCAATAATAATTAGAAGATGGAGAACGCGCTTTTCCCATCATTATCAGCATCTTGAGTTTTGAATGGGTATGGGTTTCCTTGAGAAAGCTCCAGTCTTTGAATCTGTCTCCTCAATTCCAGAATAAAAAGTGAGAACGCAGAAGGGAAGAGAGAGAGAGAGAGATAGAGACAGAGAGAGAGGCGAGAAAGAAAGAGGGAGAATGAAAGAAACAATAAAAAAATAAAAGACAGAGAGAGTTGGGGCTGTCAATTCAAATTTGACAGAGCAAGCCTCAATGTCAAATCCACTTGTGTATGACCTATGGGTTGGAGGAGTGTTTCATCAGTCATTTGTTACCGTTTTGCCCTCCACATGGATTTGACCATTCCATTGGAGATGGTCTTACAACGTAGCAAGGGTGCATCTCTTTCTTTCTACTCCATCTTCCTTTTCTCCTGACTTGAGTGCAAAGATTTGGAAAAACATTAGGTTTGCCTGGGTTCCAGGTAAGGTTAGAGTCCATTTTTGGCGTGTTTGTTCTTCTATACTCCTTACTGTTCTACGTTCTATGGTTTGCTTGGAAAGGACGTTATAATAGAGTTTCATAGACAAGTTCTCTACTTTGAATTAGCTCCTTTTTCAAACTCAATCATACTTCCTCATGCACCAGGCCGCTATTCCAGCTCGTAGTTGGGCCGTGCGTTAGAAAAAATCACTGGTATCTTCCTCTTTTTGGTTGGCTTAAGGCCAATGTGGATGGAGAATTTAATCAGCTAACTAGAAGTAATAAAATTAGTGTGGTGGTAAGGGATCCGGATGGCGAAGTTGTAGAAGGTCTATGTCATAAATTTTCGAATATTCTTTCTCTTGATATTGTCGAAGCTCTGGCTATATGGGTTACTTATGAGCTAGCTATTGAGTTCAGTTTCACTCCTCTGATCATCGAGTCAGATTGTTTGAAAGTGGTTAATGCCTCTAGGTCATTAGAAGATGATGGTTCAGGGTTTGGTAGAATCTTGGAGGATGCTAGACTCATGTTATCTTCTTTGCCAACTGCTATATTTTCCCATGTTTTTAGGGAATAAAGTTTTGCGGCACACTTGCTAGCTATTCATTTTGATATTTCAGCTAGTTGGAGCCACACTCCTCCTCTAGTTTTTCGTAGCTTTGTAGCTACCCATTATAAGTAGTGATTGCCGATGAGCTGTAACATGTTGATAAGTTATAGTTTCAACAATGCAAAGGTCATGGCACTACACCAATTTTTCAATCAGACGACAGTTTTTCACTGTCGTCTGATTATAGAGTTTGCTGTTGTCTATCTCAATGCCGTCTGATACATAATCAGACAATACCAAAAAACTGTCGTCTGATAAAGTTTACTACAGCAGCGACTACTATATTGTCTGTTGTCTGAATACCACGAAGAACAACAGCAATAATACTAAAAACTGTCGTCTGATAAAGTTTACTACAACAGCGACTACTATATTATCTGTTGTCTGAACACCACAAAGAACAACAGCAATTTGTACCAGAACTCTTGTGCAAAGTAATTTCAGTTGGCAGACCCTGGAAGAATGTTGACGTGTAATGAATATTTAGAGAACATTGATTTGTACAAAAACTGTTGTCTGAATGAAGCTTGTAGATCAGCAATGTAACTGAATACTATTGTCTGACTTTGAACAAGACAACAGGAAAACTATTAAAGCTATTGTGTGTCATTGCTTCAGACAACAGTTTTTTCTTTCTTTTTTCTTTATGTTTGTTTGTTAGACAATGGTTTGCGATTGGTATTGAATTGTCTGAGATAGAAAAGAAGATATACACAATTGAACAACATATCCTTGATTCCAAAAACCATTTCATTCCAGTATTCGTCCCAACATTTACACAGGAATTAACCTTGCCCAAGTGCCTATATCTTTTTCATTAGCTTAACAAGCTTTCAAGTTTCATGAGCTTTACATGATAATAAAAAAGAATACAATTTGCTCGATCTCTCAAGATATAGTTGTAAGCAAAATCACTGCAAGCTTGAAGCCTATTCCTTTGGTGTTGTACCACTAAGATAGTTGTAAGCAAAATCACTGCAAGGAAAGAAAAGTAGATGCAATTAATAAATTGTCAAGGTATTGAGAGCATCATGATCAAATACTAAAGCTCTTATAAAAAGTAGATTGACACAAGTCAATCAAATAGTTTACGTGCACTCGGGACTGATAAACTGGAAAACCCGGAATTGTTATAAACTACTCAGAGAAAGACAGGAGCCATGACCAACATTTTTGTAGCAAGCATTTTAATAAGGACATGAAGTGAAGGTCCAGCTGTGTCTTTGAATGGGTCTCCCACTCTGCAAAACAAACAAGAGGATATCATTTTTGAGAATTCAGAGACTAGTAAATGATTGACAGAATATTAGATAAATCATAATGACGAAAACAATAAGAACTTGGTCAAATCTACTGCCACAGTACCACTAGACATCTCCAAATTAATAGAAAAATGAGGACAGCAGGACTTACATGTCTCCTGTAATTGCAGCCTTATGACAATCACTTCCTTTGCCTCCGGATAGTATCCAAATATCCGGAACGCAATACCTGCAAGGGATTCAAGCAATAATTATTCCTTCATGATCTAATTAATATGGAAGCAACAACAAACTTATCTCCACTCCATGCCCAAATTTATAAAAACATAATTGACCCACCAACTGCTATAGGTGAAATAATAGCCAAGGCACCAGGTTTTATCATCTCCCTCAAAGATGCATATGCTACAATAGCAACACAACGTGCATAATCTGGCTTCTCCTTATATTCCTGCAGCAACATGTTAGAAAAGGCATTACTAAAAGGAATGCAAAACATCAAAAATTCACACTGTACCTTGAGCAATAGGTGAATAGGCAATCAAAGTGATCCCAAGTTCGTCACAGGTAGCCTTACCTCCATTCTCCTCTGGTGCCTTGTATATGAGACTGTAATTCACTTGCTTTGATGCTAGTGGGATACCTCTCTTTTTGAGTTTCTCGTATGCATCACGCAATCTCTTTTCTAAAATAAGGAACTTTATGCATCATGTTCTAATTAATTAAGGAGGGCATGCAGTTTCGTAAAATTGATATCTTTTCAGTGTGCCAATATCTTCTATACTTACTAAACTAAAGAAGAAAATAAAATAGACAAGATGCTTATAATGTAGAGAAAGTATTTCATTGTTCGTTCTGCTAACTTATATCAATAAGAACAAAACAATAGACTTGTCTTTCTTTGGAAGAAGCACAAGATAATATATAGAAGTCATAGAACCATGACAACTACCAAGAGCACTACCGTCAAATTCAATCAATCTAATGCTTTTATACATCAACAAACCCTGAAAATTTCACACAGCCACTCATCAATATCAACCTGATTATAAGAAAATAAAGGGGAGAGAATACCAACATTAACAATCGGAACCAGCACAAAATCTAAATCAGGAAGGAAGAGAAAGAGGGATTGGGTACTTTTTCGTGGATTTTCCCTGGCTTCCACTGCCTTTATCCTTCTTCTGAAGGAATTGTTGAAGCTGATGATAAATGTACAGGGACCAAATATTAAAAATCAGATCGATCATTTGTCTCTCTCTAGTCGTTTCTATAACAGTTAACAAAATGAAAGAAAACACCTACAGGCATTACAGGATTTCCCTATCTATCTAAACTATACCTAATAACAAATATACCTCGACAAGTTACAGTTCAAGTGTGTGGCAAATGAATTAAACCCTTGAGCTCTATTTGCTAACACAGCAGCCGAATTACGAAAGTTAGTGTGCTATGAGCCAATGTGTATGTACCTTTTTACGGCCAGCAGCGAGCAGATCGGTACGCCTCTTGTCCTTGTCCATCCGATCCACTCCGTTCTTGCTCCCCACTGTGACTCCCCAGAATCACCGCGGCCACGTCTCAATCACCATTAAACTCCGCTTTCTCCACCTTCAACACAAACACCATTACATTTGCATAAACACTCGATTTGTTCATTCATAAAAATGCACAGAAATAGCAGACAACCATAACTTAAGCTGAGCTTCGTGCTCAAAATCACAACAAATCAGGTTTCAATTCGATTGGAACGTAGCATCAATATGAAATCTGATTCAGAAGATCTAGAACCTGATTCGCAAACTGAATCAAGGAGAAAGGTGTACCTGGATTTAGCACCAGCTCGATCTCGTGGTTTTGGTGCGAATTGCTTAATTGCTAGTCTCTTAGGCCCTTCTCTCTTTCTCTTCTCTCTTGTCTCTAGTTGGGACTGTGGGGACGTGTGGTTGCTTCCCTTGGATCCAACGCAACCTTCGTTTTCCCTTGGTCCGATGATCTTGATCGATGGAGGGGTGGCTGGGGTTTTATTCTTCATCGCTTGGGCTATCTTTTGGTGGTGGCGGTGTCAATAGTCGACGACCGGAAGTCGAGCTTTCCGGTGTGACAGATAGAAGGTGAGAGGAAGAGAGAGAGCAGAGAGAAAGAGGCATGTGCGGCTGAAAGAGGAAGAAGGAGAAAATGAAAAAGCCTAGGGTTCTTTTCTTTAAATACTAAGTCGTGAAATGCAAAATTTGGTAGAATGGAGGGAAGTGAAAATTGAAACTTTGGCCAAGTCTTGAAGTCAATTAATTAGGGCGCCAACATGTTGAATCCTAAGGGGAGCGGCACCATGCGCGGATAAACGTTGCGGAATTTTGACATCCGTAAGTAGACCCCCTACCCATGAGAGTGTGGGAGCTGAAAGATCGAAAAAATTGAATTGCCAAGGACCGGTTAAGAGCATATTTGTTTTATGTTCTATTTAGGGTATTGAGTTGACCGGGTAGATCGAGGTCCAACCGAATGCGGAAATTGCTGAAATTTCTACCACTAACATATATTCATATGAAAATAACATCCAGCGGTGCATTTTAAAAAATTCCATTTCGTCCCCCATTTTGCTCATAGAGGGTAACAAGCCTAATAAACTAGTTATACTACATTACAAGACATATAAGGATTATGTGCGATCCAAAAATTTTGAAATGAAAATCGATCAATCGGAAAATTCTTATATGTTTATACAATAGTGATAGGTATTGTGTAAAGAAATTAGGCCGATCCGCCGTGAATAAGGCACCTAACGGAGCGGTCAACGCTTTGCACAAGCAAACTTCCCTAAGGGGAGCGGCACCATGCGCGGACAAACGTTGCGGAATTTTGACATCCGTAAGTAGACCCCCTACCCATGAGAGTGTGGGAGCTGAAAGATCGAAAAAAGTGAATTGCCAAGGACCGGTTAAGAGCATATTTGTTTTATGTTCTATTTAGGGTATTGAGTTGACCGGGTAGATCAAGGTCCAACCGAATGCGGAAATTGCTGAAATTTCTACCACTAACATATATTCATATGAAAACAACATCCAGCGGTTCATTTTAAAAAATTCCATTTCGTCCCCCATTTTGCTCATGGAGGGTAACAAGCCTAATAAACTAGTTATACTACAATACAAGACATATAAGGATTATTTGCGATCCAAAAATTTTGAAATGAAAATCGATCAATCGGAAAATTCTTATATGTTTATACAATAGTGATAGGTATTGTGTAAAGAAATTAGGCCGATCCGCCATGAATAAGGCACCTAACGGAGCGGTCAACGCTTTGCACAAGCAAACTTCCCTAAGGGGAGCGGCACCATGCGCGGACAAACGTTGCGGAATTTTGACATCCGTAAGTAGACCCCCTACCCATGAGAGTGTGGGAGCTGAAAGATCGAAAAAAGTGAATTGCCAAGGACCGGTTAAGAGCATATTTGTTTTATGTTCTATTTAGGGTATTGAGTTGACCGGGTAGATCGAGGTCCAACCGAATGCGGAAATTGCTGAAATTTCTACCACTAACATATATTCATATGAAAACAACATCCAGCGGTTCATTTTAAAAAATTCCATTTCGTCCCCCATTTTGCTCATGGAGGGTAACAAGCCTAATAAACTAGTTATACTACATTACAAGACATATAAGGATTATGTGCGATCCAAAAATTTTGAAATGAAAATCGATCAATCGGAAAATTCTTATATGTTTATACAATAGTGATAGGTATTGTGTAAAGAAATTAGGCCGATCCGCCGTGAATAAGGCACCTAACGGAGCGGTCAACGTTTTGCACAAGCAAACTTCCCTAAGGGGAGCGGCACCATGCGCGGACAAACGTTGCGGAATTTTGACATCCGTAAGTAGACCCCCTACCCATGAGAGTGTGGGAGCTGAAAGATAGAAAAAAGTGAATTGCCAAGGACCGGTTAAGAGCATATTTGTTTTATGTTCTATTTAGGGTATTGAGTTGACCGGGTAGATCGAGGTCCAACCGAATGCGGAAATTGCTGAAATTTCTACCACTAACATATATTCATATTAAAACAACATCCAGCGGTTCATTTTAAAAAATTCCATTTCGTCCCCCATTTTGCTCATGGAGGGTAACAAGCCTAATAAACTAGTTATACTACATTACAAGACATATAAGGATTATTTGCGATCCAAAAATTTTGAAATGAAAATCGATCAATCGGAAAATTCTTATATGTTTATACAATAGTGATAGGTATTGTGTAAAGAAATTAGGCCGATCCGCCGTGAATAAGGCACCTAACGGAGCGGTCAACGCTTTGCACAAGCAAACTTCCCTAAGGGGAGCGGCACCATGCGCGGACAAACGTTGCGGAATTTTGACATCCATAAGTAGACCCCCTACCCATGAGAGTGTGGGAGCTGAAAGATCGAAAAAAGTGAATTGCCAAGGACCGGTTAAGAGCATATTTGTTTTATGTTCTATTTAGGGTATTGAGTTGACCGGGTAGATCGAGGTCCAAAAGAAGGAGGAAATTGCTGAAATTTCTACCACTAACATATATTCATATGCAAATAACATCCAGCGGTGCATTTTAAAAAATTCCATTTCGTCCCCCATTTTGCTCATTAAGAAGTTAACATTACATTGGTAAAAAGGTTTCAACTCGACCAATTGATTATTTTTAGTTATGTTGATTACTTGATTTATTTCAAAATTGGTATTACATGAATATATTGTCCAATTTGAAATAATAGCTTTGTAATTATCACAGTTAATTAGTTAACAGTAATTATTGGTAAATATTAAAATACCCATAAGATTATATTAAAACGGCGGCGTTTTTGCCGAATTAACGGTTAATTCTTTAAAAAAAAATTATTTTTTTCTTCTCAAAATATGGCTCAATTTAAAAGACTCATTTCCTAATATGGCAGATTGAAATAATTTTCTACACTTCCATAGTTTTATACATATAACACATGTAATAGAAAATAACAAAAATAAAATATAAATTTTAGGGCCGGGTTAGGGCCGGGCTTTAAGGGCCGGGCCGGGCCTAGCCCTTACAGGCTCAATCGGGCGAGGCCGTAGGGTAGGGCCGGGCTTTATTTGTGTGACCCATACCCTACCCTAAACGGGCCGGGCGGGCTTAGGGCCCAAGGGCCATATGATGAGGCCTAGGGGAATCTAACTTCAGACAACAGCATTTAGGGTGCATTGTCTGAAGATAATGTGACAACAGATGAATAAAAACAGTTGTGTGAAACCAAATCAGACAATATCTTTTAGCAAGTATTGACTTAAAATTTATTGCACAACAGACAATGAATAACAGTTGTGTGATTGAACAATCAGACAACATCAAAAATCAACCATTGTCTGAATAAACCTTGGACAACATTGAAATAATAACTGTTGTCTGAATTGATCCATTCAGACAACATCAAAAATCAACCATTGTCTGAATAAACCTTGGACAACATTGAAATAATAACTGTTGTCTGAATTGATCCATTCAGACAACAGCAAAAATCAACCATTGTATAAATGAACCTTGGACAACATCACATAATAACCATTGTCTGAATTAATTCATTCAGACAACATCAAAAAAATCAACCATTGTCTGAAATGCTATTGCACAAGAGCCAAGAAAAAACTGTTGTCTGATTCAAAAACTCAGACGACATAATATTTCTTGCTGTCGTCTGATTAAATCAGACAACAGTTAAAATGTTTGCTGTCGTCTGATATGTGTTGTCTGATTCCGAAATTGGTGTAGTGTGGGTTCGATTCTCACTGACTTATGTGAGGGTAGGGTGGGCTAAGTTTTTTTTCCCTAAAAAGAATCCTTAACTTTTTTTCTTTTTAGAGAAAAAAATTTCATAATTAATTATTAATGATAATTTAGTTAAGGGGTAAACTGCGTACCGTATTTTAAATATTTTGGACCATTGAATATATTAATTATTACCATCTAAGTGACCTTTTTTTTAGGACTAAATACTGTTTAGTCCTTGAGCTTTTAACCATAAAACACTTCAGTCCCCGACCTTCTAATTTCACACGTTTAGTCCCTGTACTTCAAAATTTCAGACCAATAGGTCCTTGCTGTCTAAAAGTCACTGCGAAATGTCTATTATGCCCTCAGTTATTTTTTTTTAATTAATTAATTATTTTATTTTTTTTTCTAAAAGGAATTTTTTTCCCCTTTCTTTTTTTCTGTTTTTTTTTTCCTTTCTTTCTTTCTGTTTGAAAAAAAAAAGAATATGTAAATAAAATAAAGAACAAAGAATAAATAAAAAAAAGAGAAAGGAATAAATTTATTATAAAAAAAAAGAATTGAGGGCATAATAGACATTTCGCCGCGACTTTTAGACGGCAAGGGCCTATTGGTCTGAAATTTTGAAGTACAGGGACTAAATGTGTGAAATTAGAAGGTCAGGGACTGAAGTGTTTTATGGTCAAAAGCTCAAGGACTAAACAGTATTTAGTTCTTTTTTTTATCATTTCCCCTATTACTAATTCAATGGTCCATAATATTCACTAACATGGGTGTATGCCAAGCACTCAGGGTACCTATATATAGAAAAAAAAATGCTCTCGTTTTCTTTCGTGCGAGAAACCTTAGGGCTTCTGTTGGTGTTGATCGGTGGTGGTGCTGCTACCTCAACAACCACAGCTGGGATTTCCGATTGTGTTGTTGATGGAGGTGAGGGTTACATTCATCGTCGCTTTCTCCTGACTCTCGCAAGAGCTAGAGGTATCCCGACTGTGATCGACTTTGTTTGGTAGTGGTTATGTTCTTTGGATCGATATCTGGAGGGATAACGCTGTCCTCCTTCCTATTCCTTTTCTAGGTGATGACGACGACAGGTTTCGACGGCATCCTGTACCTTGGATTCGGAAGGGTGGCAGCGCTCTCCTTCCTACTCTTCTTCTCGGTGGTGGCGGCAAACGACGGTATCACTTTGCTCCAAGTTTGGATCGGAGTCGTCTTCTAGGTGACCCGTGTCTCAGGTGGGTGACCAACCGCCTCTCTTGTCCTAGGGTGGTGATGGAGAATCTGGTTTGGTATGGATTTGATCCGATTGTGGATCTTTTGGTTTGGATTGAGTTGAAGTGCTTATTGGTTGATTTCTAGTATCAGAACAGTGGTGTTGGGACTGATGCACGCCCTGCTAGGACGTTGGCGTGGAAGGTTGTGGCCGCCTGCGATGACTAGATGATTAGCCATGAGCCGCGAGGCGACAATCTCTTTTTAGGTCCTCCCAAAGATCGGACTTGTTGGGCCATCTTGGCCTTGAACTTGGGCCTTTTGTTCCTTAGAGCAAGTCCACCGGTGTTGGATTGCCCGGGCAAAAAGAAGGAATGTTGATGTGGCTGCCTGGCTATGCAGAAAAATGGTTTCCACCGGCCCAAGCTTGACTGGGCAAAGCTTGGCTTTGCATGACTGAGGTAAAAAAAAAGGGCAAGTCTGTGACTTTTTTCTTGCCCAGAGTCATGGAGCTGCCAGCTTGATACTGTGAGGAACGTGGGTGACGTCAGGAAGAAAAGCAAAGAGGCAGGACACTTGGCAGCGCTGGGTTGGCTTCTTTAGTGATTTTGATTCCAATGTGAACAGTAATATGAACAGTGAACAGTAAATTCGACAGTACATTAAATAGTAATATATGAACAGTAATGTGCTCAGCTAAATCCAATGGTGAACTACGTGAACAGTAATATGAACAGTGAATTACGTGAACAGTGTTGACCGGGCAAGAAAAACAACGGGTGTAAACGTATGTCCAGTGGCAGTGAATAGTAACTTGACTGGTCGAATTCTTGACTTCTCGACTTTGCCTTTTCTTGACTACGGGTGCACTTGCTCTTAGGCTAGGGTTTTATTTGCTTTGGACTACCCTTTAGCTGCGGGGTTGGATGGATTGGGTCTTTTTGGCCCATGGTATTGTTTAAATTTTTGTTAGGTCGCAGAAACCAGTTGCTTTGAGGATCATTTTACTTTATTAGCTTCGGAGTTTCTAGGTTTCTGTTTCGAAATAATGGTGTGTGAAACTTTCTAAAAGGTGGGTGTGCTGGGGGTTTCCTGGGTCTTATTCTTGTTTCAGAATATGTTTTAGAGTTCCTTAAGGAACGATTCTTTCTGTCGACACTATGCCAATAATGCATTCAAACAACAGAATTTTTGTTTTCTGTTGTCTGAATTTTTTAAACTTCTTTAGACAACATATAAATTAATTATGTTGTCTGAATAGCATGATAATCCATACTATTTCAGTTTTTTTTCATATTTTTTGTAAGTTGGAAAATTAGAACAACAGATAACTGTCGTTTGAAAATACTAATAAATTCTCATTAAAAGTTGAAAATTAGGACAACATTTAAATCTATACTATTATTAAGAGAACAGGGTTTGTCAACCAAAACTGAAAATTTTGACATAAATAACCCTACAATATTATAAAACATTGAATAACATTTAATCTGTTGGGGTATAAATGTAAAACACAAATAGAAAAAAAAAAGGAAAAAAATATAAAAACAACTCAAAGAACTCTCGCCTCCGACACCACGTCCAAGCAGTTTCACCCACGTTTGTTAACCGATCAAGAACCGCTGGGGTACCAACAGTCCAACACCATCCCATTTTCATTAAATCAACCATGAACAACTCATGCTATCTTTGCTCGAATTCACAGCAACTCCAACTGCATAGCTTTTTATCATATGAATTTTCCTTTAAATTTCTACATATCTAATTCATTATTGATTTTGTTGAAACTGAGAAGGCTTTTTAATGTGAAATAGGTTCTACAAGAGAGGAAATTGAGAATATATGCCCATTGTTTTTGTTGGTAACTGCATCTGCAAAGCTTCCTTCCCAGAAGACTTGGATTCTTCATCTTTCTTATTTTACGAATCCGGCAAGGGAAAAAAAAAAAAAGGCCATGGATCTCGGTTTCGAAGTGGCTTCGAGACTGCTGCTATTGTCACCATAGGAAATTTTTGTCAAAGTCTACCTGGTTTTTTGTGCAGTATGTTTTCTTTCTATCTATAATTTAGTCTGAAACTTGAATCAATGCTTCTATCTATAGTCTTTCGCACTGACTTTCCTTCTTTACTTTTTTCTCCTTATGATGTCATTGTTTTGCAGCTAAGTTTAAAGTGGGCTAACCATGAAACAATATATAGGACACTACTTTCAGATCCTTTATCCAAAAGTCTCTATTTAGTGCAAAGAGTTCTCATAGTTCTCAAAGGTGAGAATACATTCTCTGTATTTTTTTTCTGGGACTCGAGTTTTATTATTTTTTATTTTTGGCAATGTATGGACTTGGGTTTTAAGCTGCATGCAAAATGCGCTACAAATTCTGATTTTATTGGGTCAATTTCTTCTACCAGGGATGTGTATCATCCATTTGAAACAATAATTTTGATTTTTTTTTTTTTTTTCAATCTGAAACAGTAATAATATTGTTATACTATATTCATAAGAAGAATTAATATTTCCTAAATTCTAAAGATCGCATATGTTTTTCACACGCATCGCGTGTGTGAATTGCTAGTGTTGTTTGAGCAAACAAATTATAATTTCCTCTAGACTAAACTTATCCATCCTTTTTGCCCTAAGACCCCGTGTACTCAACTGAAATTTTAAAAAACTCAGCTTTCTTTCCATCGCGCCTTCATTCCACAGAAACTCAGATCGATTCATTCATGTCTCAAAACTTGGAGAGGTTCTTCTCCCCCAAAAGAGACAGCAGCTACAAACACACTTCACGAGCTGGGTTTTGGACAGAGAAGATTTTCTCAACCTCTCTCCGAGCTTGTGGCTCTCCTCACTGTTGGTGGAGTTCTTCAATTTGAAGAAGGAACGAGCCCCAAGAATTCATTCACTATTGTTCATTGGTAAGCCTCTTTCTTCGTCGATCTTAGGGTTTCGACTTTGGTTTGTTTTGGGGTCTTAGGGTTTTCTTGGATATGGATTTGGGGGTTTTGCTAAGGGTTTAGAAATGGATTTGGGAATGGTTTGCTCTCCAATTCGGTTTGGGTGTTTTATGGGTATAAATTTTCATTAAAATTTGCTGAAAATTTGATTTGGGGATGGTTTAATTTGTTCTTTTAATCAAGGGTTGTCAGCCGAATGAGTACAGCGTTGGGATTTTGGTTCGTGGGTATTGTAGAGCTGGGTTTAGTAGTGGATGATTGGAGGTTTTGGATTGTGGTGTTGTGCCCAGTAGGGTTGTATATAATACTTTGGTTTCGAGTTTTTGTAAAGAAGACAAGACTGATGAGGCTGAGAAATTGGTGGAGAGGATGCGAGAGGAGGGTATGTTTCTGGATTTCATTACTTTCAATTCTCGGATATCGGCTCTTTGTAGTGCAGGGAAAATTCTTGAAGCCTCTAGAATATTTAGAGATATGCATATGGATCAGGCTTTGGGTAGATAATTAAGGGAATAGAACCCAATATTTACATGTAACATTGTGATAAATGGGTTATGCAAAAATGGGATGCTCTGTGATGCAAGAATTATGATGGGTCTAATGGCAAGAAACAATATTTCGCCATTTACGGTTTGCTTCTGATTTAGTTATGCATTTGGGGACTACATAAGTGGTGCTTCAAGACTTGGTTGCTTTCAATTATTTAAAGAACTATATATGTACTTAAACTATTTGATTTTTGCTTATCAAAAGTTTGTAGGAACAATCAAGTTAGGGTCAGGCATTAATGTAATGCTTTATGCCTTTATCATGGTTCCTTTAGGTTTCTGCTGCATTGTAAGTTCTGCAACAATGGTAGTTCTGGTTTGGTAGCCCCGTTCTCTGTTTCAGTATTCCTCTCTTGGTTTTTAGGACTTTCTTTTTGTTTGCTTATGTTATTGTTCTTCTCTCCTTTATCGCTGGCATGTGGATTGGTACTTTCTGCATCCTATCATATCTTTGCTTACATGTTTTTTGTGCTTCCAAATGCATATTGTCCACCTTAGTGTCTTTTGGATGGCTAGGTATGTTTCAAGGAGAAGACCTGCTATTGCTTTATTTTTGAAGGTAATACCCTCCCATTTTTTACATCAGTAGAGGATATAAGGGTTTTTGAGTTTCAAAGCTTGCATGTAATGTCTGGCATTTTACTTTTGGGATTGCTAGTTTGTTCTAGTATCCATATATTATGTTTGTCTAAATTGAGGACTTGAGGTGTTAGTTCCATGCCTCCATTAGAATCTAATCCCACCCTTATGTTTGCAGGTGCATCTGTTTGTTTTGTCTCAGAGGGTTGTGGGCTGTCTGGTTGCAGAACCAATAAAAGCACACAAAGTCCTATCATGTACGGTTTATGGAAGTTCTGATGGTACTACTACTAATAAGACAAAAGTAAGTACTTCCGAATTTGGGGACATCAAATTTCGTAGGGAAGTCATTAGAAAACCCCTTTTGTTCCTGAAGCATTGAATGAGCATCTCAATGGTGCTATCATTTGTAAAAAGGAGGCAGTACCTGCTATCTGCGGTGTTAGAGCCATTTGGGTCACTCCAGCTAACAGAAGAAAGCACATAGCCACTCAGTTACTGGATGCCCTGAGGTAACTTCATGACTCAAGTCCTTGGTTTTGTTTCCTCGCTTTTCTTTTGGATGGATTTTCTCCTGATTCCCATTAATTAATTTGATGGTGTAATTTGGATCTCAAACTCCAAATCAAATCTTGTGTGCTAACTTAAATAGATCGACTTTAGTACCATGATCTGTCCAAGTTGCTTAATCAGGAATTTTATATCCTTAGGAACTAGGAACATGTTTTCCACCCTTCTCTTCTATAATACAGTTAGTATACTGTATACAAGTGTCTATCAACTGGACCCTTGTAGTTTCATTTATAGCTTTGATGTGGTTAATTGATTATTTCTTAATTCATCTTTGGTTGCTCTCTCATTCTTTTTTCACAGGAAAAGTTTCTGCATGGGATTTGTGCTTGAACGCTCCCAGTTGGCATTTTCTGAACTAACATCTGCTGGAAATGCATTGGCATCAGATTATGTTGGCCGTGACCATGTTCTAGTTTACAACACCTTCAATACATCGAGAAATAGTTTCAGTTGTTTATCCGAGTTTTGATTTCTTTAGACAATGATATATTTTTTTTTCCGGGCAGATCTACCAACTATTATTGTTTACTTCAGATCTAATATTACATGTTTATTTTAAATTATAAGTATCCAAAAGAATTTCATGCTCCCCAAGTTTTCACTTTACTTTCTTTGTCTCTAATTCTGCACTCCTGGTCTCCTCTGCCACACTTATGTGAGTTCATCTCTTAATTGGTTACCATTTCTTTCTCACTCTTCTCAACTTCTTATTCCTCTCTGTAATTCGGCCTAAACTCTAATTGATGAGCTGTATTTAGAACCTAAAGGTGATATTTTTTGAAATTTTGAGAAGAACACTAATTCACTATATTCGAAATTTAACTAAACCAGCAGAGAAAATCCTAGATAAGTAACATACGATAAAATGGAAAGGAAGTATACAATACAACAGCATTACTAGGTTTCCTGTCTGCAAATGTATATAGAACTTAAAACTAAAATCATAAACAGAATAATAAGCTGATCATCTACATTGCTTGTGGTGGAGATTGTGGTTGTGGTGGAGGTTGTTCAGCTTCCGACACATCGCTGTATTGTTTCTGTAATGCCGGGCTAGCGCATGAGAAGAGTGATTGCTGGCCCGAGAAGAGTGATGGCTTTTTTTGTCTTAACTTGACACCAAACAAGAAAGACCGCAAGGGAATTCGAGCCTTACTTCGTTTAGGTTGATCACCATTTGATGCCGACATCCCAAGTTCCTCATCAAGTTTTGCTAGTGTCTTCTCGACCTCAACTTTGAATCCTTTAACACGGTTAAGACCTGCCTTCAATTCTTCTGCAACCTTGAGGTTCTCCTGCTTCATGTTCAGAATCTCGCCTTGAAACTTTGCTGCCTGGTATTTGCTTATAAGCTCTGTCTTCTCCCCTTCGGAACTTAAATTCGAGAGTCTTGATATCTCATCTTGAATGTGGCACAAAGATGAGTACCTGCTCTGCAAGTCCTCCTTCAGCACTGCATTATGTTCCAGCCATAATGACAATTCAGTTTGTATCTCTCTCAGGTGTCTATATATCGGCTTGCCATCTGATTCTAGAGCATGCTTCTTCATTTTTATCAACTCTGACTGTAAGTCATGTATTGAAGTCTGGAACTTTTGTATCTGATGAATTGAGGTACTAAACCTCAACCAGAATTCTAGGTTCTCCTCCAGCAGTTCATCAATGTCTGCACGGAATCTTCCTTCAATAGCTGAAAAGGAATGGGGTCTAACAGCATGCCTTTTCCTGATTGTTTTCTCTTCCTCCTTTTTAGGCGTGACCTTCAAGTTTCCTGACGAGTAATCGAATTTTTCTGAGGTTTCACGAAGAATTTCAGCAAGTGTGTCTTTATCCACATAGGGTGATGGACCAGTAGAGTATGGGGGTGTGACAACTCGACTTGGGCTCTCCAAGGGGACATCGCTATTCGGGTACTTATACACTGTCGAACATGGACTTTCTTCCGGATTCATATCTGTGGGGTTCTGTTTTTGCTTTAGAAGTCTAATTTCTTTGTCCTTTGAAGCAATTATACTCCTCAAATCCCTTATCTCCATTGCCAAATCGAAGATGTTATTCCGGTTTTTCTTCTCAGCTTCACTGAGCTTCTTCCTTGCTTCCTTATAATCCCGAAGAATTGAAGTATACTCTTCCAGCAGAATCTTCTCTCTATCCTCTAAACCTTTTAGGAATAATTGCCTCCAGTTGGGTTGATTTTCTTCATTTTCCTGCTCCAACTCCTGTGGCTCAACAAGATTGCTCTCACCCTCTTCCTGCGGCAGTGCTTCTTGAGACAAATCAAGGCTATTTCTTGTATCAGTTTTGTTTTCCTCTTCTTCACCCTTGACAGATTTTGAAACGTCTTCTTCATCATGAGCAGCGGGCTTATCTGAATCATCTTTCAACTCCTTCTCTGGTTTGTTATCAACTGCTCTCAATTCCTGGAATAGTACAGCACTCTCATCCTCCACGTCATGCTTCACATTTTGCAATTTTGTAGAGAGATTATCAAGATTACTACAAGCTTCTGTGAAATGCAGTTCGAGGTTGATATTTTGGTTTTCTACACTCCTTTTTAAGTTCTTAATTCTACGCAACTCCTCATCCATCTCCTTTAGCTTTTTTTTCAAATTGTCCTCACTTTCCATCAGTATTTCCTTTTCCTCTTCCAAGCTCCGAACTTGTGCCTGAAGTTCATCTGTTTCTGATTTTAATCTGTGTACAAGAGCATTCTGAGAAGTGACTGCAGTTTCCAGCGACACAACCTTGTTCACAAGTCCATCAATTTTCTCTGCCAGTTCTGTCATTGTGAGAGAGCCATCTGAACTATTGTTGAGTTGTTCATCCATCTTAGCCTGATAAAACTGCTTGTCACGCCTCTCATTGTCTACACTTTTTGATTCTAGATCACTGGTCTCAGACTCGTGTTCATCATCAGCATCAGACCAGTTTTCCCCCTTTGAACGAAATTCATGCTTGAGGTTCTCGAACTTCTTACAGGCTTCCCTGACCCTTCTGCCCTCAATTCTTACCTCTTTTTCTGATATGTCTTTCTTTTCCCGCAACTCAGTCAAGCTTTCTTTGCATGATTTTAGAGCTGTGGCTGCCATTAAAGTTCGAGCTTCATTGTCTTCAATAACAGTGCCAATGGCATACTCATCTTGTAAGCTCGAAACTCTTTTTTGCATTGCCGTGATCTCATTCTCAAACTCCCAGTACCTGTCATACCCTCGTTCATACATGGTCTTCACAAACTCCTTTTCAGTTTGTAGAGCCAAAATGTCCTTATGAAGCTTATCAATTTCTTCTAATGCCTCTTCTTTCGTCAGCCCCGACCTTGGAGGACCTGCAGCAGGTCTAGGAGAGCTAGGAAGTCTTCGAGGCATGCCCTTCTTCGAGAGTAACATGAACTTGCTCCTGAAATCTTTATCTGGGCCCTTGGGTACTTTTGGGATGCTTGCATTGTTTACATCGGGATAGGCTTTGTTGGTATCATTGGAAGAAACCGACGTTTGAGAAGCAGTTTCATCATCCTCATCCTCCATTGCATACTGAACTCGTTCTGGGAAAACAGTGGCAATGGTACGGTTGGCACTCTGCAGATCTCTTGATAAGTGATCATATCTCTCTGCTAAAGCTCGGTATGCCCGAAAGAATTCTTCAACGAAGATTACTAGCTCTGGCCTCTTCTTGTAGTACATTTCTGCCCTCTGGGCAAAGGAGTCCCCATCATTATCAATGATTTTGAGTGTGCTATGAACCTTCTCCTCCATATCTGTAATTTAAGGCATGTAATGTCAGTTTAATCCCAGAGCGACCATGTTCTTACAAAAACATGCAGAAACCACATAAACAATTCGAGTCACAAAGTACGAACTAATGACAAGGAACAAATAGAAGCAGCTTAGCTATTGAGATGATGAACTCATAGGAGAAAATTTTCTATCACTTTGAAGTCTGAACTCTACAGGTTTTGGAAGGTATATGTTATTATTATTAGCTATAGTCAATGTAAAATAAAACCATGTTCTTTGAATTCACTGATGCCCAAATGGTGCCCTTGTTATAAATCATTACAGGTTTCTAGCTACATTACTACCCCTTATATCTTCATCTTCCATTTGAAATTCATGTAGATAAATTCCTTGCTCTACCTAAAAGTTGTTGTTAAGAATCTTCACAGTGGCGATTAATCAAACACATTATGTACAGCTGTAAATACTCTTCAACAATGGGATGGGAAATAGCTTCTTATTGATGAGGATTCTGGAGTCAATTCTACATAACCTAGTAAATCCAATAAAGGGATCGGAAATGAAAGAAGAAAGGTAACATTTTGTTACTTATTATCACATCATCAATGGATAGGTGGGTAAAAAATCTATCAATCACATATCACCAGAACACCAAGATCAATATACAGATCACACAATCAAAAACAACAAACCTTGGAGGTTTTGTTCCAGCCATTTTGACTGCTTGGTCCTGATGTGGCTGGCCCACCACCATGAATATGCATTGCTTGCTGCTCTCTGCAACATCAATCTCTCTCACTACTTCTTCCTCCCTAGCAACCCATTGGAGAAAACACCAAGATAATGATCATATATGGATTCAATAACAAAGGATTAAGATTAAGCAAATTAAAGGAAAAAAAAAGAATGACATACAGGTTTGGCAAATAGGTTAATGAGGACCAGACAAGGATGGGAGGATGCTTCGCCTGTATTATTGGTGTTAATGCATCTTTGTTTTGAAAAGCTCAAAAGTTTGCAGACGTCTTATTTACCCAAAGAAACAAAGAATGCAAAGGCCTTCACTGGGGGATGTCCACGTGGCAAGTCATGAGCTTGACAGGTTGTGTATCCTAGGAAAAGAAGTGTGTGCCTTTTACGATCTTTTCTCGATCAATGTGAGTCATATTTGTGCTGGAGTCCTACTAATCTTTCCTGTATTGTTCTAATTTTATCGAATGTCCCCGGAGGGATAGTGTGCCTTTAAAGATCTTGTTTTGCCAAAATTTTGTTGGGAAAACTAGTTGGTCTATTCACATCTTTTTCTTGTTTGTTAATTGTTATGGACATGAAGCTCAAAACTTTGTTCCATTTTCTAGGTTCTTTTCCTGTTTCATTTCGGGTTCTAGTTTCTTGCTCAATACGCGTGAAGTGATTAGCTGGTAACAGACTCTGTTTTGGTAAAAATGTTCATGGATGAATTGCTTACCAAAAAAATGGTTCTAGAGTAATGCTGCAACTATATAGTTTTTAAGATTATATGGTAAACGGGATTAAAGTTTGTTACTCGTCGTTAGTGATAAACGATAGCCTATCATTTGCATAAAACTAACAAGAATAAATCTAATCACATTAAGTGAGAGTTTTTCTTCTTTCACCACATATCTCATCAAAAAAAATATTTCAAAATTATACACCTCAAGAGTTTTTATGTATTTCTGCCCTCCTTCCATGTCTCGAAATATGAATGTGATGTTGCACTAGCTAATAGTACGAGTCCACTTAACTTGGATTCACTTTGCTACCTTGAATTTTGTTCCAAGTCATACCAACCTTTTTTGTTGAGACCGAGAGATCGAGGATTATTGATGGTCGATGTGGGAATGAACTTCCTACATACTAATTTACTTTATACTTGCGTACGTACCTTAGGATACATGTAATACACCGGAAAATTCACCAAATTGGTTAATGTCTCATCTTAATTACCGTGGTACTTAGAGCATCTCTAACAAAAAGAAATGTTCATATTTTTGCTTCAACAGTTTTCTTATACTTATCTCTATATATTTTTTTTTAAATGACAAAAAAAATGTGATAAAGAAGCTGCTAGAACTATTGAAGAAAAATTATTGAGATTTTTAATTTTTGAGTCCCTATAATAAGATTTTTTTGGAAAAATTGTTGGAGATATGCTCTTAGTCTCAATATTTTTTTTTTATGAGAAATGTGAACGTACACTATTAGTCTTAATAATTAATAAATCTATATTTTTGTGATTGAAGAAAAATCGAACTTAGATGGAACAGTGGCGGAGGCATAAAAATGAGAAGCTGAGGATGATAGTTTTATTTGTAATGTACGTACAAGGAGTAAATAAAAGGGTTAATTACATATAAGTGCATCTTTGAATGTTTTTTTAGCCATAAGGCCACCAACTAGTTTTTTCCCTCATTTTTTTTGAATAAAAGGGCTGGTGCGGCTGCCCTCAAGCCTCGATTAATGAAACTGTCGAATACAAAGGGGGGACATTGAGCCTATACCCCTGATTACAATAAGCATCTAGAATATTTTCTGAAATAATATCAGAAATCTCTACAGTAGACTTGTATTCTAACAAGCACCAACTAGCAAAGAGTGCACAAATAGCTACTCCATTTGCTTTAACATAGCAGTGACATAGCGGAAAGATAACTCGATATGTACCCCTTGTACAACACAGCATAATTGCCTGCTTTAAAGTAAATCCGACGACACTTAGTCTCACCCTGCCACTAGGCGGGAGCGCCCATTTGACGAAGCAAATAACTCGCCGCCGGCCTAGAGCAGACAAGGCACGTAGAGTGCATACACAGGCACATAGCCCACTTAGGCCTACACAGTACATGTAGGATATTATTGCTGGCATAAAGCCCTTGATAACTAAAAATAACAAAAAATAATAAAACAAAATATAAAAGGAGTGTGGGCCCAGAGCCCAAACCCAGGCCCAACACACACTTAGCCCAATCCAAAAGAACAGTAGACAGCTGCCTCCTCGTCCCCGACCCGCAAGCCCAATCCACGCCGTCCATCCACCGGCGGCTGACCCGCCGCGCCGAGCGAACTCAGGCCTTCTCGCCGTCCCTCCGTCCTCCCCAACCCCCCAACTGGCCTCGCCGCCACCCCCAGCCACCCCTCTCCACCGGACGGCTCCAAGTAACACAGACCAAATCGGGTCACCCCGATCCGATCTGAGTCCCTCAAAGCCCGCCCTCTCACCACCAGGAAAAGCCACCAGCCGCCATGGGGAGGCCGACCCCAGCCCGACCCATAAGCCTCTGCGCCCGATCTGCACTTTTCCTGCATGATCACCTTGCGGTTTGGAGAACAAAGCCACCGCGTCACCTTCTAATCGACTGGGTTTATTCCACGAACAACCATCTCCGGGCACTAGGGCCCCTTTACCCCGTCCGACGACGCCACCACGAGGGCGTGCCGTCGGAGGGTTCTCTCGCTGCTGCTCTTGGCTCTCTAGGGTTCTCTCGCTCTTGTCTCTAACTTTAAGAAGCTTTCACTGTTCAATAAGGCCACTAGATTAAAAAGGCTGTTATATTTTAGATATAAAAACCAACATATTTACAAAAAAGCCACTAGAGTAAAAAGTCAACAATATATCATTCTCTCTCTCCTCTCCGGCGAGGCATCCGGTCAACTCCGGCGGGTCTCTGACCAACTCCGGCGAGTCTCCGGCCGATTTATGGCCAACTTCCGGCGACCACAAAAGCTACTGTCACTAATACCAAAAGCTACTGTCACAAGCAACAAAAGCTACTCTGGTGAAATTTCCGGCAACCTCCGGCGAGGTCACACAGACTATCACCAATAACAAAAGCTACTGTCACTAACAAAAGCTGCTGTCACTAGCAACAAAAGCTACTCTGGTGAAATTTCCGGTAACCTCTAACGAGGTAACAAAAGTACTGTCACCAACAACAAAATCTACTATCACCAACAAAAGCTACGCTCTCCAAAACCAAGAGCTACTTTCCCCACCAATAAAAGCTACTATCACCAATACCAAAAGCTACTATCACAAGCAACAAACGCTACTGTCACCCACACTAGAAAAGTACTCTCACCAGTAACAATAACACTCTCACCATCACCAAAGGTTACTCTCATCAACACCAAAAGAAATAACCAAGCAGAACAAAAATTGCTACTAAGTAGAACAAAAGCTACTCCAAGAGACTGAGAAAACTATTCTCAGAGACTAACAAAGCTATGGAAATGTAAATAATCTAGCTAAGATAAAAATGCTACTGCAATTGAGAAATAAAAACACATTCAATAATACGAAAAGTATGCAGGGTTCAAACAATGATATAACTATGCAAAAACTACTTACATAGTTGTAAAAAGCTACTTCCATAGTTGTAAAAAGCAACTACCATAATTGTGAAAATCTATTACAATAGTTGTACAAATCTACTGTCAATGTTGTAATGCTACTGTCATTTTTTCAATGGTGATGCTCTAAACCCATATGCATAATTTTGCCACCTTCAACACAAGACTCATTTCTACATTTATTGGTTGGCGGAATGATCTCTTGGTCAATGGAGGCATCAATATCCAAATTCATATGTTTTTCGAAATCTACTTCTACAAATGCAAAGGGGACAAATTCTGCAAGAACAAAGATACAACAAAATATTAGTATTTAAAATGAAAATTATATATTTCCGATGTGGGACATAATACACATATTTACTTCTCTTAAAGCTTCTTGGAGATCATGGAAGGGTGGCCTCCCTACGAGGTACCGGCCGACCTCCACCATGGCAGGGTAGCTCGGGTGTCGGTCTACCGGATGCATGTCATAAGCGAGGCTAGCCATGTCGTGGGGCCCACCTATGAGGTCGTTGCTTATGCTTGACGATATGTGGTATAAGTGATATCAACAGGTATATATGTCCGCCAACAAGTTGGGATAGTAAGTGATATTATCGAGCAACTAGTGTTGGTAGATGTTGAGTTCGACGAACACATCAAAGCTTTGGTGTTGTTCACTTCCATGCCCTTGGACTGGGATGTGACTATGAACTCAATTTGTAGTGGAGCTAGGACAACAAAGAAGTTGAAGTTTAATGATGTGTGTGACACTCTTCTGAATGAGGAGACACAAAGATAGAATAACCTTGAAGATTCTTCAAGTTCTGCACTTTCCATAGAAAATAGAGGTAGAACGTTCAATAAGAATTCAAACAAGTAGAAGGTCCAAGTGGGCACCGAGAAAAGGCCGAAGCGTGTCCAAGTTAGGAAAGTGGTTCAATGGGTGTTGGCATTGTGGGAAGTCTGGACATGTCAAGAGAGATTGTAACTAGTGGAAGGATGCAATGAAGATAACAAACACAACTGAATTTGATTCGGATGCACTTGTACTAAGTGTTACTGAAACATCATTGGAGTCGTGGATCGTATACTCTGGAGCATCTTTTCACTCACCTTCACAACAAGAGCTCATGGTGAATTACCGACCTAGTAATTTTGGCAGAGTGTTCTTGCTGATGGAGGAGCCTTAGAGATTGTGGGAAGGGGTGATGTGAAGATTTCGCTCGGGAATGGTGGAACATGGACGTAAGACAAATACCGCGGTTAAAGAGTAATTTGATCTCTGTGGGTCAGTTGGATGATGAAGGATGTCGTACTACCTTTGAGAAAGGTACGTGGAAGGTGCGTAAGGGAGATATGGTGTTAGCTTGTGGAATCAAGATGTATAGGGATACTATACAACCTTGAATATTGTTGCCATTGTTGAGAACAATGAAGACGCTGTGATTAATTATCGAGAAAATGAAGATGCACACTTATGGTATCGTAGACTTGGGCACATCAGCGAGAAAGGTATGGGTGTACTTCAGTCGAAGGGTAAACTACATGGTGTGAACTAAGTGAAGATTGGGCTTTGTGAAGACTGCATATTTGGGAAGCAAAAGGTTGTTAGTTTCTCAAAGGGTGGCAAGCCAAAACAGACAAAACTGGAGTTGGTTCATACTCACGTGTGGGGGCCTGCACCAGACCTTTCGTTAGGTGACTCAAAATACTATGTGACTTATATTGATGAATCCACAAGGAAAATATGGTTTATTTCTTGAAAAATAAATGGGAAGTGTTTGATACTTTCAAGAAGTGGAAGGCAATGGTAGAGAATGAGACTAGGCTGAAGGTCAAATGTCTAAGGTCAGATAATAGAGATGAATACTGTGGTAATGATTTCAAAGAGTATTGCGCGTGTGAAGAATGGGATTAGGATGGATGAGACAATTCCCAGAGCTCCACAGCAGAATGGAGTAGCTGAACGCATAAATAGGACTCTGAATGAGCACGCAAGGAGGAAGAGGATACATGCAGGATTGCCAAACATGTTTTGGCCTGATGCGGTTAATACTGCTGCTTACTTAATTAACCGTGGACCGTCACCTAAGGAAAAATGGAGTGGAAAAGAGATAGGCATATCCCATTTAAGAGTGTTTGGTTGCGTGGCATATGTTCACATTGAGTCTGGTGCGACAAGCAAGATAGATCCTAAGTCTCAAAAGTGCATATTCATAGGCTATGACGGTGATGAGCTTGGCTATAGGTTTTGGGATATTCAGAATAAGAAAGTTGTAAGGAGCAGAAATGTCTTCTTTAATGAAGAGGTGATGTACAAGAACAAGCAAGCAGCAGAGCTTGAAAGTCCTGTAAGAAAAGATTGGCAGTTTGCAAGATTGGAAGAATTGTCCAATGAAGATGTCTCTAAGGCAAATCATGGGGAGGAACAACAACAACAACAAAGAGCTCCTGAGGTCACATAACCTGAAGAACAAGTTCCTAGTGATGAGCAAGTGACACTTTCTTTTGTGCTAAGAGTATCATCAAGAAGTACCAAAGGAATACCAACTGATAGATACTCACCTTATGCTAACTATTTGTTGTTAACTAACTGTGGTGAACCTGTGAGTTATGATGAGGCAATGCAACATGAAGACTCTGCTAAGTGGGAGGGTGCTATGCAAGATGAGATGGACTCTCTCATGTCCAACAATAGTTGGGAGTTAGTTGAGTTACCAACAGGCAAGAAAGCATTACATAACAAGGGATTTAAAAGATCAAGCAAGAAGATGATGGGAGCAAACGTTACAAGGTAACGCTGGTTATGAAATGTTTTTCAGCAAATGGATAGAATTAATTTTGATGCGATCTTTTAGCCGGTTGTGAAACATATCGCAATCCGGGTGGTGCTTGGTTTGGTGGAAGTTGAAGGTCTGTATTTGGAGTAGCTAGTCGTCAAGACTGCTTTTCTTCATGGTGATTTAAAGAAGGTCATATACATGAAGCAACTACAAGGTTTTATAGCACCTGGTAAGGAGGACTTGGTATGCAAACTGCAAAAGAGCCTTTATGGCTTGAAACAAGCCCCAAGACAGTGGTACAAGAAGTTAGATGCTTTCGTAGTGTGGGAGTGGCTACACAAGATGCCAATCGGATAACTGTTGTTACTTCAAGAGGTTTGACAAGTCTTATATCATTCTTTTACTATACATGGATGATATGTTGATAGCTAGGGAAGACTTTAATGAGATTAAGAAGTTGAAGAGAGAGATGTCAAATCAGTTCGCGATGAAGGATTTGGGTGAGGCAAAGAAAATCTTAGGTATAAAGAATATTTGTGATAAGTGGCTGGTACTCTGAAGCTTACACAAGTGGAGTATGTTGATAAGGTGCTTAGGCGATTCATATGGATGAATTAAAGGCTGTTAGAACACCGTTGGTGGCTCACTTTAAATTATCCAAGGAATAATCACCCAAGAGTGAAAAGAAAAAGGACACTATAAAAAAAATTGCAATTGCTTCGCTTTTTTCCTTCGGCAACAGTTGCCGTCGCAATTGACACCCAATTGCTACGGAAAATGTTCCATCGCGATTAAGTCTTATTATTTGCGACGGAAAATTTTTGCCGTAGTAACTTTATACTCAATTGCGACGCTTTTTCCTCTTGCCGTCGCAAAACTTATTTCTATTTGGTATACTAAAAATAAAAAATTGCAAAACCAAAACAGCGCCTGACCTAATTCTTTTTCCCTATGTTTTTCCTTTTGTTACCAAATTTCCCACTAACATCTCGATCTGCAGCCCTAACCTCTATCGCGCCCAAGCTCTCTCGGTCTCTTCTCGCCCAAGCTCTCTTCCCTCTCTTCTCGCCCAAGCTCTCTCTCTCTCTCTCTCGCCCAAGCTCCGCAGCTCGAACAAGACATAGTCGAGGTCCGAAAAGATCGAGAAAAAGGCGCCAGTTGTCTCTCATGCTCATTGATTGTGTTGATCTTTCATTTAATTTGGTATTGTGCGAATTTGATTTGGTTTGGGTGGATTTCGTTTGGGTCAAGATCTAATTTTGATTCGGTTTTCTTTCTAGGTTTTCAGTGTTTGTGATTTTCGGCCAAAGGTCGACTAGATCTCTCTCCTCTCCATCAACTCCTCCTCTTTCGCTACGGTGAGTCCACCCCGGTGGTCAGAGATCGGTGACGGAGGAGAGAGATTCCTCCAAATCCACTTTCTCTCTCCTTTCCCTCTCTCTCGTCTGTGCTTCTCTCTTCTCTCTCGTCTGTACTCTGGTCTCAAGTAAACATTGAGGTAAAAAATTCGGCTAATCCATCCACTTAAATCTTTGGGCCTTTATCAATTTTCACTCTTGAGTGCTTGGACTTGGTCAGAATCAGTGATAGGGTTCATTCTGTTTTTCAGGCAAAGAATCCAAGGAGGATCTGAAGGAAGCCTGCTGGTATGGGTTTGCTTAACCTCAATTTCAATGCTATTTAGGAATTGTGCTAGTGTAATCTCAATTTCACTGTGACAGATATGCTCAGATGCTCTTGAACATCCTATGAATTTGGGCCGTCTCCTTTTGCAGGTCTCTCTTGTTTCATGATTTTGTGGCGAAGTGCTTGACAAAAGAACATCGGGTTCGGGCGTGAAGAAGAGTGACGGGTGGGAGATCCGGAGCTCAGCTTTCCCATCACATTTCAGTTAATTGTGAGTAGTAGTGGTGCCATTTGATTATGTTTTTGATGTTAAAGATTTAATCTTTAAACCTAATTTAGTCATTGCTCAGTTTTGAATTGGGAATTTACTATGGATTACAGAGTGTCTCTGTTTTGCTTCTGTTTTTCAACTTCTGAACTTTAGTTTTAGCTGATTTCATGCTTTTCGGGTAATGAATATTGCAATGATTGAGAGGAAGAATGGTTTGAAAAATTTTCAGGGCGCTGGTTCGATAACCATGGGGAATACTTGTTATCTCAATTCGGTGTTGCAGTGCTTGACATATATTGAGCCTTTAGCTGCCTACTTGCAAAGTGGCAGGCATCGAAATTATGTGAGTACCCCGCTAATGTTTATTTGTTTGTTGATGTACTTGGTTTTGGGGATTTATATGTAGTTTAAGGTAAGTCATTATAACAGGAGCTATTGAGTTATTTAGTATTGTCTACTTTTCTGTCCTTTTCTTTTGCTAGTTCAAATTAATCCTAATGTGTTCCTGTTGCTCAAAATCCTATTGGGTTATGTTTGTTTGGACTGAAAATTAGCTAAAGAACAATATCCTAATGTCTTATTATATAATGGCCAGATACAAGTGCTCCAAGGATAAACATATGCAACTGTTGAGGTAAGTCTCACATATTAGACATTTCAGCTTTCTTTTCCAAGTTTAATTGTATGAGCAAACTGGGTATCTATTCTTTTATAACAATCAAATAGTTTGGTTTCAGAGATCCAAATGAATGGTCTGACAGAGAAGTAACCGCGACCCTTTTCGATCTGTTAGGTGATGACTATCAAGACGACTTAACTCAGCTTGCTACTATGGTGGTGGTTCCTACTGCCACCCAGCCCAAGCCGTTTTCAGCGTGCTAAGTCTACCAAGCTCCCCTCCAAGCCTCTCCCTCCTGCTCAACCTGGTAATTATTCATTCATTTTTGGGTTTTCTTGTTATGGAATACACTTTTGACTATTAATTAGCTTTGGTAACTCCATTAGAATGCTTAGAATTGAAATAGATTAAGGTTCAAATACTGCACACCATGTGTTTGATAGTATGTCTCAAAGACAACCACCAAGCTGAACCAGTGGGCAGTTCTGTTGTTTTCGAAAAAGCTGTACTTCTTCTTTTAATCTCAATTTCTGATATCTTAAAATAGATTCTTCAATGATAGTTTTGAACTTGGTTTCATGAAAAATGAAGTTGAAATGAGATATTTATGCTATTTTTGGAATTAGCAGAGTGTTTCAGGATTTCTGCAGAAATCAGCATTTTCTATCACTTTGGATCTCTATTTGACCATTCATTTGAAATATTGCAATTGCAGCTCATTATACTCAGCGTGCACATGGCTTGAAGGGTGTCTTTATAATTGATTTTGATGTTCACCACGGGAATGGGACAAATGATGCTTTCTATGAGGATCCGGATATATTCTTCCTTTCAACTCACCAAGTAAGAAAGGAGTTTGGTCACTTGACATAGGTTTTTAACTGGATATCGAATTGGAGTTTTCTCGTATGTGGTAAATCTTTTTACCAACTGATGGTTTTAATTTTTTATGATGACATAAATTTTAAGATATTCATAACATTGAGCAACGTGGATCAACAGGTCCCAATATTTATAGCAAAAATCGCGCCAAAAATCTCCATAGAGGGCTTACAACACTAAATCAGGTAGGGCAGATATGAGCATTGGTCCTAACTTAAAACTATATGATCATTAACATACTGTTTTCCTGTTGCCTATGGTTGTTCTGCAACTCATGATTGTTAGTGGATCGTCAGTTTCATTTTGTAATAGGAACAATTATAAGTTGGAGGACACTTAGGGCCTGCTTTGGTTGCTCTTTACAAAGCAGTTTCATTTTGTAATAGGAACAGTTTCATTTTGTTTTCTGTTATTAAATCCTTTTGTTAGTTGGCCATAGATGTTAAGTTACATAGATTTACAAATGTCTTGTTTTCTTTAATAAAGTTGAGTTCTGTATCAACTTTGTTTAAACCACTTTAGAAGTCCCATGTGTTTACTTTTTTTGTACTCTGCTATTTTTTCTGGAACCACTTTTGAATATTTCTTTACCAGATCCAGATTAGTAAAAGTTGAAGCCTTGGTAGTGTAGCTTGTAGTTTTCACTTGGTTAGTGAATTTATTTGATAAGATAGTTTTGGTAACTTAGAGGAAGGGTTAAGTCCATTGTTTTAGTGAGAAACAATTTTCAAATGAATCTGATGAAGTAATGGATTTGCTATTTGGTGCTTGTACATGCAATTGTGGTTGGACTTCAGAGTGTTGTTCGCTAACATCTCAAAATGGAACTTTTGTTGCAGATGGTTCTGGGGTGAGGTGCCTCAATTGCATTTAATGTCTATTTATGGTCAAAAAGTGCAAGTTCCTAGTGCAATTATCATCGATGGTGAATGTCCTTAACGTCTATTCTTACTCCCAATTTATTTTTGAGTTGAGAATGCGTAACCTTTACTTTTATTATCATTGTGGGGTAGGGTGCAAGAATTAAACTTCTTATATTGGTGCATGATTCATTTCTTATTTGGTCGAGAAGTATGCACACTTAGAGCTATGCATTATTTTAGTAAAATTATCATCTAACATCATTGCTTTAACTTTATCTAGATTCTACGTAGTTCGTGCTCTCATTTTCAGTTGTATTTTGGTACTATTTATAGCAGGTATGCCTTTCTATCATTTTAATTGTCAATACTCAGATGTTCTAGTCAAACAACTTAATATTCATACTTGTGTACATGTTCTATACTCTTTCAGTCAGTTTATTGTACTAGTTCTTTTTTTATCTAAGGTGAAATACAAGTTTGAACTAAAATTTTCAGTTGAAAGTATATGCGGACTGAACTACTAATCTACTAGACTACCTTAATCATCATGCGGCATGTGGGCTCTGACTCTCAATTAGCCAATGGCTTGAATATTTGGTAGCACATAGAGCTCTTACGTGATTATGTATATAGGATGCAAGTGAAACCATATTTGCAGCCTGTGGTTGTTTCTATTTCAATCTGTCATTATGGTGGTGAGTTGCTATCTAGTTTTCCTCTAGAGTAATATCTTTCTTGCTTGCATTAGTTCTTGGTGTTACGATTCTGATCTTGTTACTTCTTCTCTTCATACGCACTTCACCTACTTCATGTGCTTATATTCAGATACTGAGTTTGCCAAAGCATGGAGACAACAACTCAAAGAAGCCTGGAAAAAAAAAAAGCCAAAGTTTCCTAGGCATAAGCTGGCATACACTTGGGTGCTGCAATTCTTTATCATCGATCCTGAACTAGTACATTGGTGCCACAATCTTTATGTATGAAGAAATTCTTATCAATCTGCCACAATGGGATTTAGTTATTTATTTCGCTGATGTGAGGTTGTAATTGTTGGTTGGTTTAGTTATAATGGATTTGATATTGAAGTTTAACTTCAGATGCATGTATAATAGTTTTCATTTTTGAATGTTCTTAGAATGAAAATATGGTGCAATTAGCACCATATTTTTTTTAAAAAAAAAAATTCCTTTTTTGCGACGGCAACCTTGCCGTCGCAAATACCTCCACATAGATTATCCTGAAACAAACAATGCGACGGAAGTCACCGTAGCAAATGGACCGTCTCAAAACAATAAATTTGCTACGGCAAGAGAAAACCGTCGCAAAAAAACATTTGCGATGGAAAATTGCCGTAGCAATTGGATTTTGTGACGCCACCTATTGCAACGCCTGTGTTTCCGTCGCAAAAAGCTCAATTTTCCGTCGAAAAAAGCTTTTGCAGTCGCAAAATAGGCATCGCAAAAGAAATTTTTTTTAGTAGTGGGAATATATGAAGAATGTACCTTATGCGTCGACAGTTGGATGCTTAATGTATGCTATGGTGTGTACTAGACCCGATATTGTTCATGTAATTGGAGTTGTGAGTAGGTACACGAATAATCCAGGAAAGCAACATTGGGAGGCTGTGAAGTGGATCATGAGGTATCTTTAAGGTACTACAGATATGTCTCTTTATTTCAAGAAAGGTAGTGCTGAACTACAATGATATGTTGATGTTGGCAGGAGATCATGATACTTGTCGGAGTACTACTGGTTATGTCTATACAGTGGGTGGTGCTGCTGTATCTTGGGTCTCAAATTTGCAAGGACAAGTGGCCCTGTCTACAACGAAGTCCGAGTATGCTGAGTATGTAGCAGTCGCAGAGGCTGGTAAGGAGATGATGTGGCTAAAGGGTCTGTTGGAGGAATTGGGTAAAAAGCAAGAGAGTTGTGCGTTGCACAGTGATAGTCAAAGTGCAATTTACTTGACAAAGAACCCTTAATTTTCATTCAAGGACTAAACACATTCCTATGAAGTATCACTACATACGAGAGCTCGTGGAGAACGAAGTGCTGCAATTGTTGAAGATTCAAGGAAGTGAGATTCCTGCTGATATGTTGACTAAGTATGTGCCAACAGGTTGGTACACAAAAAACAAGCGCGCAATTTAACCCTGGAAAAATGTAGTTGTTAGTATAGAATAAGTGGAGATTGTTCAAGCCGGGGATTCAGGATACACAAGTAATTACATAACAAATAAAGAGTTAAAGTATGAATATATATAAGTATGTATGAAAATAATGAAAGAATGTATGAACATGAAATCATAAAAGGGATGGGGGTTTTAGGTTTTGTAACGCAGAAATTAAAGTAAAACATATAAACAATGCGGGATTTACAATGATATGGATGAAGATGTTAGAGATTCAGAAATCCACCACCAAAACATGCTTAAGACAAGTTTATTATCCTAGATTTCAATTAAGAACAAACCATGAACGCACTGCATAAGTTCTTATTACTTACCCAAATTACTTAAGCAAGATGAACGCACCATTACTATGCCTTTATAATAAACAATCAAGGTATAGAATACTATCCTATCAACAATTTATTCTACGCATTAATCACATGCGGAAGTTTGATCAAAACAAGAATCCAATACGAGTGTGGAACACCTACCTAGCATGCAATTCCCATTATTTGATTTGGTCTATTAACCTATAGACTTTTCTACCTTTGAAATAAATATTGTTAACCATGTAGGAGATTAAAATACCTATTTCTAGCCCTACTCACAATACCATAATATTTTATGTGCGCATTCATAAAACATAAATATGCAAGAGTTATCTATAAAGTAAAATCAAATAATCAATTTCACAACATAGCAATCACGAAACTAGGAATCAAAATATTTTCAAAAACATGTCTTAGGGGCTTCAAACCTCGCCCCTAACGAAAGTAAATTAGCCACACATCATTTTAAATTAATTCAAAACTAAAAACATATGAGTTTGAATTACAAAAAAGTAAAAACTGTAAAGGGAAGAAGATGAGAGCCACAAATTCACTTTTAGGCAGCCTTGGACGCAAGAGCTTCCTTCAAGGTTGTACACGACAAAGATTGATGATCGATGATGGATGATGGTGTGCACGGCTTTTTGCTTCTTGAAGTTGATGAATTTAAGACTTTGTGAACTAGGATTTTTAGGGCAGAAGACGACGTTGTAGATGGGCGTTCTTTCACGTATTCAGATGCTCTATATGTATGAGGAGCACAAACCAAGTTTCCTTCTCCAATTCTACTTTAAAGACCTTCCCTAGTTGCTTGAGGATTACTTTGATTGGTGCCCAATTAAATGATTTTCAAGCCTTGGTAATCTTGCCATAATCTTGTGGAATTATTCTAGGACTCTCCTTAATATTTGAAGCATTAATAACCTTCCAAAAATGCATAAGAAATCCGTCCAAAGAAGATTCTTGGCCAAACTACCCTGTTTTGACTAGGCCTCAATTTCTATCTCTAAAGCTTATTTCTTGGACAAGGAACGACTTCCTCTTGCTATGTGTTCTTGACTCCTACATGTTCTATGACATCATATCTTCTAGAATGATCAATAACCTTCTAGAAAAAACTCCAAGTAAGTCGTCGGAAAAGATCTCCAAAAAATCTTCATGAAAATCTGACAGTTTCTGCCTTATCGGGAAGCCTACTTTGAGCTTGATTTCCTGCTGGTTTGTTGGTGCTTCTGACCAGTTCTTTGGCTCTAATTGAAGTAAACATCCTGTCTTTAAGGATTGCTGGCCCTTTCTGCAAAGGTGCAGCTGGAAGAATATAAGAATTGCTCCTCAAAACTGTTCTCAGAAAGTTGATTCTGAAATTGCAGTTTTCTGCTTTGCACAACTGTTTTGCACAACTTTTTCCGTGCACTTCCCTTGTTATTTCTGGCCAAAGGGTTGATCAAAGTCCATGGCTTCTTTCCTCCCTTTAAGCTCTTATCTCTCTTGAACTGCTTCACAAACTACCTAAAAGGAAAACAAAGTTAAAACTGACTTTTTAAAGGAAATGGCTAAGAAAAGTGTAAAGGATCACACACTATATTTGTCACATTTTATGGTCCTATCAAATTCCCGCACACTTCACTTTTGCTAGTCCCTTAGGAAAATTTAAACAAAGAAAATAAAACAAAGACTCAAAAAAAAACTATGCCTTCAACATTGTTGTCTCAGAAATTTCTTACTTTCATAGCATCAAGATTAGCACGCAAGCAAGAATCAATCATGAGTAATTCAAGAGTTAATTAAAACACATATTCCACATATAAATATGTAAGACACAGGGGTGACAAAGGTGATGGGTGGAGCTCAGTATGTATCCAACAAGTATGACTCAAACCTCACAGGACTCACCAATCTTTCTTCTCTCAGATCAAGGCTAACGCATAAAAGCTTCTTCACTCAAATATATATGTGAGATGATAATATTTTCAACAAACAAAAAGCTCACATATATAAAGAAAGAAAGGCTATGTCGAAATATATAGATATATATTTAGGTAAAGAGATGAATCAATGAAGAGAGAGGAGTGAACCTTTTATAGGTAAAGAGATGAGTCACCTCAGTCTTGTTTTTGATGTGGGACTGATATGTCTTAGTCTGATGGTCTTTAGTCTTCCTGTAGGGATGACATTGGGCGGCGCGTCAAGATGTGTTTTGGCCTGAGGCCAACTTGTCGGTGGAGGTTGGTTTGCTGTGTTTTCGGGTGTTATTCCAACAATGGATGATAGACTAATTCATGAGCTTATTATGGCCGACAGTACCATGTATATACAAGTCCCCTAAGTCTCTAGTCAAGGAGGGATTTCTTGGTTGGGGAGTTACTGTCGCTAAGGTGAAGCCCCAGTCAACATGTCGGGCATAATCAGTGTGAATGCGCCATCAACCATAGATTTCGTCTGAGCGAGTGCTTTTGCCCATTTGGGTGAGCCCCTGCTAGGCCCCTCAGGGAATCCCCCACTCCCCGGCTAGAAAAAAACCTCTGTTTGGTCAGGTAATTGTTTGGTAAGGGGAGCTGTATCAGAGCCTTAGGCGGTAGGTAGAGAACCTACTCTTCTTGTGCCTTAGTGTCGAGAATGTACGGCTTGATCATTAGCTGCCATAGGCTGTGTTAGCTTGTCCCTTACTCTTTCCCTGGGGAGATCACTTGACTGCAATGCCTCAGAGATGTTAGTGTCGCATTGTTCATGGCGGAAGTGTAGCAGGGACTTCGCCTTTTAAGCCTGTTAATGCTCAAAGTCTGGCGGTAGCCAAACCTCCGTTTAACGCAGGTCCGGTGGGCGGACCGCTACTCTGTATGCTTGATGATCTTCGCTGGCTACCAAGTGAAAGACAGGGCGTCAGAGGGAGACCGCGTTGGGCGGTCTTCACTTCTCCGATGCCTAAGTCAGTTAACACATAATAGGCAGCATAATAATAAATGAGTAGTTAATGCGTAATCTTAATGAAGAGAGAGAAGAGGACCTTTATAGGTGAGGAGAGGTCCGATCTTCTCCTTGTTTTCGATGTGGGACTGAAGTGCTTCAGTTCCCAGTTTCAGTAGCTTCTGATGCCGTCTTGGCGCGGTGCGTGGCGGCGCGTCAGCGGTGATTCCGGGGTAATCTTGTGCTCAGGCCGTGGCCCGCCTGGGTGTCTATCCGTGGGTCACTCCTTTGGCGGTAGTTGGTACCTCTGGCGGTACGATGAGCGTGGCTCATTATAGCTAATTATGCTTTGTAAATGTACATGTAGGTACAAGTCCCCCAAGTCCCCAGTCAAGGAGGGCAATCTTGGTTGGGGAGTTGATCGGCGGTTTTGAAGCGTTTTTCTTCCGCTAGACTTTGCAAAAGCATAATTAGCGTCAGTGCGTTGTCAGCCATGGATATTACTGAGCAAATGCTTTATACCCTTTTGGGCGGGCCCCTGCTAGGCCCCCCAGGGAGTCCCCCACTCCACGGCTAAGATGGACCTCCGGATGGTCGCAAAATTGTTTGGTGAGGGGGAGCTGCACAGAGCAGAGGGTGTTGGGTAGCGAGCCCAATCTTTAGTACCCGAGTGACAGGGGTCAACGAACCTGATCAGGGTCGTCGTAGACTGTTGACTAGTCCCCGTGTCCCGTAGGGACAATCTGACGGTAACGCCGCGTGGCGGTCGTTTGTCAGAATGAGGCGTGGCCTCGGGATCCGCCGCTGGCGGGTGTCCCCCCGCTGGTTATAGCAGTAAACAGCGTTCAATAGACGTGCTTGGCGTTTACTGTATTGAGCGGGACTGCGCTGAATAAAGTACGCGACTTGCCAGATAAAAGAGGGTTCCGCTAGAGGTATGTAGCGGATGGCGCCCCGTCTGCATGATGACAAGGGAGAAGTGCCACTGTTGGGAGACTTCGTGAATGATAGCTAGTGAAAAGTTTTGCTGGCGGGGTTCCGCTCAGCGGAGACCGTCACTTGGAGATGACAAGTGAGAAGTTCCGCTGGCGGGGTTCCGCCCAGCGGAGACAGCCACTTGGAGATGACAAGTGAGAAGTTCCGCTGGCGGGGTTCCGCTCAGCGGAGACAGCCACTTGGAGATGACAAGTGAGAAGTGCCGCTGGCGGGGTTCCGCTCAGCGGAGACAGCCACTTGGGGAAGACAAGTGAGAAGTTCCGCTGGCGGGGTTCCGCTCAGCGGAGACAGCCACTTGGAGATGACAAGTGAGAAGTTCCGCTGGCGGGGTTCCGCTCAGCGGAGACAGCCACTTGGAGAAGGGTGTTTTGTGATTGCTTCCATGACACGCCTCGTCTGACGGCGGTTGACACGTGGCAAATAACGAGAGGGTTAGCGTGTGGAGACGCGTCTCCTCAGTCTGGCCGTCTTCTCGCCATTAATGTGAGTAATGATGGATTTCGTAACCGAGGCGACGCCTCGGTTAATCCGGAGGGTTAGTGTGAGCAGGGGACACGTGTACGGCTGGGGTGTGATGTCGTTTTCTAGCGGACGACCCAAAAGCTTCTGATGTGGACATAAAAGGGGGGGAACGCATCGAGAATGGACATTTTGCGAAAACCATTCAAACCTTACTCGTCTTCAAGCTCTGCTCAGCCCAGATTGAAGAGAGAGAGTGCCGCGCGTTGGTGGAGTTCTCGTGGTCGGAGAGACGAAAACTTGTGCCGTCGGAGCATAGCGATCATTACAACGCCAGAGAGTTCACGACTGAGGTTAGTGTTCTGGTTATCCTTCTTGTCGCATTCGTTTTCGTCGATTTATGGGTTTTGGTTGCTATTTCTGGGATTGGTGTGTGAACTCGTTATCCTGGTGTTCGTCGAGGGTGTAGGGTGAGATTTGGGGGTAGGTTATGGTGTTTGACAGAGGGTTGACAGTTAGGGTTTTGCTAGATGGTCGAATCTGGGTTGAGGGGGTGTGTTCATATTTTGGTATTTTCTGGGTAGCTGTTCTTGGTGTTCTTTGCTATAACTGATGTAGGGATAGGTTAGATCCTTCTGTGGGCTAACTGATCTGGGTTTTAGGGTTTGGGATGGCCAACGTCGTAGAGATCTCAAGCAGTGAGGACTCCGGGTCTGACGTGTCAATCAGTGCGGCGGATAGGGTTTTTATTGACTCGTTGCGTCCGTCTGCCCGTGCAGGAACCTCACTGCCAGAGCCGCTAGACATCGAGCCGCTACAAACCATACCCTGGGAAGTAGTCATGGGCCGTACGTCGCGTCCGGAGAGTTCTAGGGCGGGTGAGGATGCCGCCGCGCGGAATAGGCGTGAGGAGCGGCTAGCAAGCAACAGCGCCGCCAGTGGTTCCGCTGACGAGGGAAATGTGACGGGTGAGGAAACAGAGTCGGCATGGGTTCTCCAGGATGGGACTCCCGTTGACGAGGCGGGGGGGGGGGGGGGCGGATGACCGCCGCCGCTGTCAACCGGATGAAGCGGATATATCGGCTGCCGGGAGTGGTGAAGCTGCGTCAACCGACGGCGGACGAGAAGGCCTCAATCCTCACAGAGGGGTTCGCCGCTGTTCACGAGGCAATATTCCGCCAAGGAGTGACGCTCCCGCTTGTACCCAACCTTCAGATCTTGGTGTGCGAGTTCGGCGTCGCCTTTGGGCAGATCTGTCCCAACATGTGGCGGTTGATGCTGGCGATGAACTCACTATGGCGGCTATCCGGGTGTGAGGGGCCGACTGTGGCGGAGGTACTGCACTTCTACGAACTGGTGTACGTGAATCGCCAAGGCTGCAGAGGGCAAGTAAACTTGAGCCGCCGGTAGGGAGCGCCCAAGCTGATAGAGAATTTGAGGGATTCGATGTCCTACTGGCGGGGGACGTTTTGCGTGGCAACGACGGGGTGGGAGTATCAAGCGGAGTCCAACGAGGGGGAGCCGACGTTTAGGATTAAGTCGGAGTTTCAGCCAGGTTGTCCGTCGATCTCCGCTGGACACAGCTGGCGGTTTATTGTATATGTATTGCAACCGTTTTACTGACGCCTCTCTTCTTGTTTTGTAGCGGGACTGCGTTATAACCTGACGCGTGAGGAAGAGTGCCGTGTTGCGCGTATCCAAGGCTGTTGGAGGAATCGCAATTTGCTGGACTTCCGTCTCCTCACCGGCTGGGAGTTGTTGGTCGATCAACAACTAACGCGCGCTATTGGTAAGAGATCTCCGCCACATTGTATCTCTTGATAACCTGGTTAAAGCTGACGGGTGTTTGCATATTCTCAGATACTCCGCCAGGCAACAAAGCGAGCCGCGACGCTTTTGACAAAGCCATGGACCGTGCTGAGATCGACAATTTCTTGGAGGCGATTTATGCCTCAGGGGAGGCGGCCCAAATGACGGTTGTGGACCCGGAGACTCTGGCGGTGAGCGCATCCGATGTGCCGGTGGTGCTGCCCATGCCTCACCACTCCCACCTAGGGGCCGACGGTCTGCTCACCGTGCAGGCGGGTGGAAATGCGGGCGGGGGAAAAAAGGGGTCCTCTACCGTGCCGCAGAAGGAAAGAGTGGTCGCCACTCGACGTGGGCCACAGAAGGAAAGAGTTGCGGAGCCGGCGGGGGCTGCCGCTACCGCGGTGGAGAGACAACCGCCCAAGGGGCCCAGACCTGCGCCCACCGGAGATACAAGGCGGATCCTGCGGAAGCGGCACCAATGTGACTCGGCCGGGGAGGAGGATGATGACGAGACCATCGGGGGCCGTATGCAGAAGAAGGCCCGAGAAGACCCATTGAAGGCCCCCGCGACGGCTGAGAGAGAGATGCCTGTGAGCGATCTGGACTCCTTTGCCGCCTTCACCGAGTTCATGACCGACAGTGAGCAGGAGTTTCTCTATCATCTGTGCGAACGGTTGGGGTTCGGCGGTCTAGCGGGGATGACGCAGCCAACGGCGATCGAGCAGTCGCCCTTTAGCTCAGCCTTTGGGCACCTGGTGGTTGGGCTGAACGAAATGTTCTTGGCGGCCTCCAAGCAACCCCGGATTGAGGTACAGCTCCGGGAGGAGGTCAAGAGACTTGAGAGGGAGCTGGTGGATGCCAAGGATAGGTTGGCGGGTGTGGAGCGGCGCCTGATGAAGGCGGACTGCGATGCTGCGGACGCTCGTGGCAAGCTAGAAGTGGCCATCCAGCGGGACGTAGACCGAAATGATCACGTCTCCAAGCTGGAGCAGGACATGGCGTTGCTGCAAGAGCGGGTGGCCGCCAAGGATAAGAAAATTGATATCCTGCAGCGGGAGTCGGCCGCCAAGCAAGGAGAGGTGAAGAGACTAGAGGGTGAGGTGACCCGGCTGAGGGACGAGGGAAGCCGAGCCGCCGCCGCCGCTGTGGAAAAATTCAAACAGTCGGCGGAGTACAAAAAGGCGATGAATGAATCGGCGAAGGCCGGCGCCCTAGCGAACGTGGAGATGCTGAAAGCGAAGGGTGCCATCGACTGGGCGAAGGCGTCCCTGCCCAAGGCGCCGCAAGCAAAGAATGTAGCGCCGACGAAGAAAATGCCGCCAGTACCGAGTCCCTCAGCAGGAGGCGGCAGCTCAGGCAGTGGGTACCAGACTCCGGCGGATGGGACCATAGAGACGCCAAGTCCCACCGCTCGAGGGACCGACCAAGTAAGCTGCGTACAGCCGCCGCAGTCCGAAGGAGGCGATGCCGGGGTCAACCCATAAGATGCCGGACCTGCCCTCATAAGATTTTGTGTAGCCGCTGAGGCTGAATATATATTTGTTGTTTTTTTTTTTTTTTTTTGTTGAATGTGAGGAATACTTTTTGGTGGGGAGTCCCAGCCTTTAATATATGAATTATGGAATTTTTTGATGTTTTGTGATGACATGTCTATACCGCTAGAGTTTTGACTTAGGATTTTCTTTTGCAATCCATGAAACACTAAAGGAATTAAAATTGGTCCAAGTGCACAACGTAGCGGACGTGGTCCGCTGACGAATACTGGCGTTGCCAGCTGCCCTCAGTGCTAGACTTGGTAACAATGGTTTGAATAATTCCTCGTTTCATTGATAACTGACTGGTCAGTGTATACAAAAGTGGGGATGTACCCGTTGGGTAGCTTCCCTTAGCTAAATATTAAACAAAAATTTAGCTAAGTCAAGATGCTCCTGGGTAGCGACATGACTATTTGTAGTAATACCGAAGGTGTTTGGTATTCCAAGGGTGGGTCGTAGTGACGCCATCCTTGTCCATTAAGTAGAAGGTGCCTGGGCCAACGACTTCTACTATTTTGTATGGACCTTCCCAAGTTGGGCGGAGTTTTGTTGGCGGTGGAATGACTTCCTTCATTACCCAGTCCCCCAGTTGGAGGTTCCGGGCCTTGACTCTGGCATTGTAGAAACGCGACACTCTTTGCTTGTTTTGTAGGTTTTGCAAATGGGCCTTGTGTCGTTTTTCCTCTAGGAGGTCCAAGTCCAGGTTGATGCCGTCGCCGTTGGTCGCTGGGCAGTAGCCCTCGACCCGAGCGGTGGGTTGAGTTACCTCAATAGGCAGAACGGCCTCAGTTCCGAACGTCATACAAAAAGAGGTTTCACCAGTGGCGGAGGATGGGGTCGTCCTGATGGCCCATAGCACTTCTGGAAGCTTTTCCGCCCATAAACCCTTGGCAGTGTCGAGTTTCTTTTTTAGCAGCTTCTTGATTATCTTGTTTGCTGCTTCGACCTGGCCATTGGTTTGGGGGTGGGCGACAGATGCGAAGCTCATCTTGGTGCCCAGATTGGCGGTGAATGAAATGAGCTCCTCGTTGTTGAACTGTGTGCCGTTGTCAGTAATGATTGTATGTGGGACACCATAGCGGCAGTAAATGTTTTTCCAGAGGAAGTGAATGACCTTGGCGGTAGTGATGGCCGTCAGTGGCTCTGCCTCTATCCACTTGCTGTTGTAGTCGATAGCAACAATGATGTACTTGAACTGCCCTTTGGCGGTTGGGAATTTTCCCATCAAATCGAGGCCCCATGTAGAATGAATCCATGGACCGATGATGATTGAAAGTGGGTCCGCCGGTGCATGTGGGAGATCAGTGAATTGCTGGCATTTGTGGCAAGATCTTGATACCTTCCGGGCGTCCTCACCAAGCGTAGGCCAAAAGTAGCCCTGTCGCATTGTGTGATTGGCCAGGGATCTGGCGCCCGAGTGGTTTCCGCACTCCCCGCCGTGGATTCCTGCCAGCACGACCTTTCCCTCTTCTGGGGTTAAACAGCGGAGGTTGGGGTGAGTGAATCCCTGGCGGTAAAGCTTGCCATTCTGGATATTGTAGCGGGTTGCTCTCCGCTGAAGTTGGCGTGCCTTGACCTTATCCTCTAGTAATGTGCCGCTGCGCTTGTATGCAGTGATCTCGTCCATCCAGCTGGGGTTGATTTCAATGTTGAAGATCTCCGCTAGGGTCTTTGTAATGCTTGGCTTGTCAAGGCATTCCACCTTTGTGTCCGCTGGACATTGATGCGGCTGGGCGGTTGCCAGTCTCGCCAGTGAATCAGCCTTGGCGTTCTTTTCCCTGGGGATTTGTGTGATGGTGTGAAATTTGAACTTTTTTAGCAACGTTTTGACGTATCCCAAGTATGCCGCTAACTGCTGGTCCTTGGCTTGGAAGCTGTCGTTGACCTGGTTAACGACTAATTGAGAGTCGCTGAATATGTTGACGCTGTCAGCCCCTGAGTCAATGGCGAGGAGCAGACCGGCGATAAGTGCCTCGTACTCGGCCATGTTGTTTGAAGCTTTGAAGTTAAATTTCAACGCGTACTCCGCGTTTAGTCCCCCGGGTCCTGCTAAAATGACTCCGGCGCCGCTGGCCCTGGCACTGGCGGAGCCGTCCACATGCAGGTTCCACTCTGACTGTAGGGGAGTTGCCTCCTCAACGGTTACCATTTCTGGTCCGGGTTCTGGCTGGCGCCTGGTGAGTTCAGCGATGAAGTCCGCCACTGCCTGGCCCTTTATGGCGGTTCTTGGCTTATATTCTATGTCGAACTCACTGAGCTCAATGGCCCACTTGCTGAGGCGCCCCGAATGTTCGGGGTTTTGCATCACTTGCCTCAGCGGCTGATTGGTTAACACATGGATCGTGTGAGCCTGGAAGTATTGGCGGAGGCGTCTGGCGGCAACGATAAGTGCGAGGGCCAGTTGCTCCAAGGGAGGATATCTTGTTTCTGCTCCGTTCATGCCTCTGCCGGCGTAGAAAACTGGGAGCTCATCTTGGCCTTCCCTTCGGACAATTGCGCAACTTACCGCCGATGCGGATACCGCTAGGTATATGAATAGGGTTTCTCCTTGCACAGGGACAGAAAGGAGAGGGACTGCCGCCAGGTATTCCTTCAGGCCCTGGAACGCCGCTTGACACTCTGGGTTCCAGTCGATGACCTTCTTGTGCGTTGTTTTGAGGAGTTTGAAGAATGGGGCACACCTATCAGTGAGTCGAGAGATGAATCGAGAAAGGGCGGTTAACTTGCCCTGGAGGCACTGGACGTCCTTCTTATACTCGGGGTCCGCCAGGTTAAGGATGGCCTGCACCTTGTCTGGGTTAGCCTCGATGCCCCGCTCGCTGACGATGTATCCCAGGAATTTGCTAGCGGTGACCGCAAAGAAACATTTTTCTGGGTTGAGGCGCATACCATAGGCCAAGAGAATGGTTACTATGATCCTGAGGTTTGTCACATGTCCGCTGGCCTTTATGCTCTTAACTAGCATGTCGTCCACGTAGACCTCGATGATTTTTCCCAGGTGCTCAGCGAACATGGCGTTCATCAACCGCTGGTAAGTTGCACCGGCGTTCTTCAGACCGAAAGGCATGACATTGTAGCAGTAGAGGCCCTTGTCGGTGGTGAAGGTGGTGCATTCCTGGTCGCTGGGGTGCATTTTGATCTGATTGTATCCGGAGAAAGCGTCCATCATGCTGAGGAGCTCATGTCAGGCGGTTGAATCGACCAACTGATCGATACGAGGTAGCGGGAAACTATCCTTTGGGCATGCCTTGTTGAGATTTTTGAAGTCAACACACATCCGCCACTTGCCGCTGGGCTTTTTGACCATTACCAAATTTGAGATCCACTGGGGATAGATGACTTGGCGGATGAACCAATGTCCTGGAGTTTGGCGACCTCCTCTCCGATTGCCCGGTATTTTTCCTCATCGAAGGCCCTCCGCTTCTGCTTGATGGGATAAAAGGAGGGTTTGATGGTCAGTTTATGAGTGATAATTTCAGGGGAGATACCTGGCATGTCCGTGTAGGACCATGCAAAAACGGCGGCGTTATGACGTAGGAATTGAGTGAGTTCTGCCTCCACTTCTGGGTCTAGGTGGGCGCCTATGCGGACTGTCCGCTCAGGGTGCTCGTCTGAGATGCAGACAACTTTCAAGGATGTGTCCGGGTTGACCGGCTCCTTCCTTACATACTTCTCCTCCTCATCCCTAGGGTCCTCGAAGATATTTGGTGGTGGTGCCTGGTTTCCCACTGTCAGGATGTCATGGCGGCGTGTTGACCGCGCTATGGTCGTTGAATAACACTCGCGTGCCAACTGCTGGCTTCCCCTCACACTGCCCGTGCCATTAGGTGTGGGGAACTTCATGAGAAGCATGTATCCGGCGATGATGCACTTAAGCTTGTTGAGCGCCAGTCGTCCGAGGATGGCATTATACGAGCTGAGACAATCAACGATTATGAATTCTGTATGTACCTCCGCCATACATGGACTAGCGCCAATAGTCAACCGCATGTAGTCAGAACCGAGCGGTTGAGTGACGTCACCGGAGAAGCTGAGCAGTGGCTCATGGTCCTGGAGCAATTTGTTATTCCGCTTGAGGTGGCTGTAGCAACCGCTAAAGATGACGTTGACAGCGGACCCGCTATCTACCAATATTCTCCCCATTGAGAATCTGCCAAGAATGGCGTCGACCAAGAAGGGGTCATCATGGGGTAGATGCACCCCGCGCTCCTCCTCCTCTAAGAATGTAATAGGTTCCCAACCCGCTCTTGGGATTTTGGCGGATCTCTCGTAGCGGATATGGCAGACTTCCTTTGGGTGATTAGCGCGTGCATAACGCTTCCTTGCTCTGTGAGACATGCCCGTGATTGGAGCACCGCCGTCGATGGCGTTAATGCGGCCCAAGGTCTCTACGTTGGCGATCACGGGCGGCGGTTGGCGTACCTTGAACTGCTCCATCTTGCCTTCACGGTACAAGGTCTCAATGGCCGTTTTCAGTGCGTTGCAGCTGTTGGTATTGTGGCCGCTGTCTTCATGGTACTTGCACCACCTGCCGGTGTTTCTGGGTTTGCCCGTCTTTGGGTATTTTGCCGGGGGTGGTGGCGGGATTTGATCCTTGCACTGATTGTATATTTCCTCGTACGAGGTCGTGAGGACCGTGAACACTGCATACCGCTGAGAAGACTCCGTTTGCTTGTTGCGGTTATCCTCCTGGGTTGGGCGGTTGCCCTTGTGGTATTGGTCCTTCTGCCGCTTGTTCTGGTAGTGGCCCTGTTGCCATTCCCTTTTCTTGTCGGTTGGCGGTGCGGTGGGTGCTTTATAAACGGTCTCATGCTGACTGGTGGGTTGTGTTGTCTTTGCTGGCGTTGCCGGTGGTGGTGGGGCTTCTCCATATAGAATGAATTCCGCCTGGGCGTGAATGACCGCCTCACTCATGATATGGTCATATGCCGCGTTTGGATGGTTGTAGTTGAGGTGATAGAGGAACGGTCCCTTGAGGAGCCCCTGCTTGAAGGCCGCCGATGCCATCGATTTGTCTAGATCGCGGCACTGAGATGCTACCGCCCGCCACCTTGTGACGAATGCCTTTAGTGATTCGTTTTCTCCCTGCTTGACGCTGAACAGCTGACTTGTGTTATGATGTCCGGCGGACAATAAGATGAACCGGGAGAGGAAGGTATGTGATAGTGCGTGGAATGAGTCAATGGATCCCGGCGGACACTCGAAGAACCAATTCATTGCCTCTCCGTCCAGTGTTTCGCTGAACAAGTGGCACAGGGTGGGGTCGTCAAATCCTTTGTTGTTGGTGACCTTCTTGAAGGTGTCCATGTGGACGAAGGGGTCGGACGTACCGCTGTAGTGTGACATCTTTGGAGTTTTTGCGTACGCAGGTCTGATAACTTGCAGAATTGCGGCTGTAATACCCCGTACCTTAAAATTTTTACTAGTTAAATTTTACCGTTATTGACCGAAGAGTGACTTTTTCTTTAGTCCGGTAAATTAGGAAATTTCCTTGAGAATGTCGTAGAATATGAAAAATCGAGTTCGTGGACACGTAGTTTGTTTAAATCGGAGTTTCTACGGAAAAGTTATGACCAAAAATGGAAATTTACTATTATGGTTATTATTTCCCTATTATTTTAAAGGAAAGTGGGTAAAAAAGGAGAGAGAGAGAGAGTGAAATCGGGAGAACCCGATTCCAGCCCCCCCCCCCCCCTCCTTCTTTCTTCTTTTTCTCTTTTTTCTTTCCTTTCCTTGCTGCGAAACCGGAACCCATTTCCGGCGAAATCACCGCCACCGTCCGCACCACCGGCCATTAGAGGATCCTCTCTTCCTCCTCTTGCATCTAAGGTAAGATTTCTGATTTGGGTAGCCTTGATTTGAGAAGAAATTGGTGAGGGATTTCAAAAAAAGGGAAAATCGGGTTTTGCTTTGATCTCCGGTTTCCGGCCGGATTCCTTGAGGGTTTTGGTTGTTGGTGAGGTGCTGAACGTGTTCCTAACCTTGTTGCAGCTTGTTTTGATCTATGGAGGAAGATTTGAAGGTGTTTGAGCGTGTGAACAGTAACGTGAACAGTAACTATCGGGTTCTTGGTTTTTGTTTGATTTCTCCGGCCTTTTCTGCTTGATTTTGGTTGTTGTTGCAGGTATGGAAGTTGATGGGTGTGTTGTTGTGATTATTTTGAACTTGTTTTAGGCTTGAGGTTGTTTGGTTTGAGGTTTCTTGGAAATTTGATGTTGGTAAAGGTTGTTTTGAATATTGTGGGTTAAAATGCTCTTGGTTATAGTTTAGTATTGAATTAATGTGTTGGAAAGTTGGAGAAGTGATTGTGGATTGAAAAGGGAAATTATGAAAGAATGTGGAAATTTTGGAAAAGGAGTTGTGTTATAATTTGGTGGTTATTTATGGTTAAGGAATTGAAATTAAATTGACTAAGTTATCGAATCAATCCTTGCGATGATTTAAGATTTAGTGAGGATGTCGAATTGTTAAGGAAATTCCGTATTCAAGAATTTAATCCCAAATTGAAGTGTGGGATTTTATAAGAATTTATGAGTAACGAATACTAACTCCATAGGGAATGAGTTTTGATTTTGAGATTATTTCCTTACTATGGTTAATTATATCCTGTCCATTCGCTACAGGACGGATTGATCCCTTGAGCGAGGGGATACGGGTAGGCAGCAGGATTAGCTGCGAGACTCACCTGTGAGTGGACTTTTATTTTTTAAATATTGATGCATGCATTTATTTTCTTAAATAATGCTCTAGTTTTAATCATATTACTTATTGAGCAAATGATTTGATTTTCGGAAATTCGATCTCGGTTTATCTCGTGGAGTCGCTCTCGACAACGAGTTTCAAAGGATGATTATGATTTATAATATTATTTGACAATTGCTTATTTCCGAGGTAATTTTCCGGAATTAAGTATATTTCTAATTGCCGATTTAAGTTCCTGGAAGATTCTCGAGATGAGTTTCGATGGAGTTGGATTTTCTTATATATTTATCGACTTTTGGTTTTGGCATTGGGAATGCCTTAATGATGATTTCGAGATTTTTCTGGAATATTATCAGAAATGGGATTTCCTAAAGAAATTATAATGATTTATTAATTCTCGCCCATTTGTTTATGATTTCGAGACTATCTTGGCGTGCGGGGTCACGTCGTTGAATACATGGATTTTATCTTGAGAGATTTTGGAGAAGCCTTATGGATTTACTGATTTACTGGTTTTCGATGGTTTCTCCTCACCATACGCGGGTCATGTGATTAGGTCTCCTCCTCACCGACTTTGTGTTGGTGAGTGGCAGTTGAGGTAGCTTATTCTCCTCCTCACTTACTTTGTGTTGGTGAGTGGCAGTAGAGGTGATTTATTCTCCTCCTCACGTGGGTGGCAGTCGAGGTTATTTGGTCTCCTCCTCGCACAATCTATGTGTGAGTGGAAGTTGAGGTTATTAGTTCTCCTCCTCGCACAATCTATGTGTGAGTGGCAGTCGAGGATAGGTAGAGCCTGGGAGGCTCCATTACCCGTATGGTGATATATCTTCCCCATATCCTATTATTTCTCGACTAGCGGGGCCTAATCTGATTTCCGTGTAACCAGTGGGGCTGGTCTTATCCTGTTGAGTATTGGAGTTTCGACCTTTTTTCTCAGTTGTTTCTGACTAGCGGGGCTAGTCGGTTTTTCTTGAGCGGAGCTTCTCGTGATTTGTTTTCTAAATCGTTGCATGCATCGAGAGTTTTTAAGGAAATAAATGGGGAAAGTATAAAATTTCTTTCGTTTAGAATTGTTTATTTTTGTCCACTCACACTAACGTGTTTTCAATACTTTTCCCCTGGGCCCTTCGGTTTCAAATGCCCAGTTTGCAGGCGAATGAGTTGAGGTCGGGCGTACACGAAATTGAGGCATAGTCAGCAGCATGGCTTCCGCATCTGCCTTTGAATTAGGTTTTCCTCATATACCTTTCTGTTAGAATTGCTCTGATTACCTATGGGATTTATGTTATTCAAGTTGAGATATCTGTTTTGTGAATTGGAGATTGATGTTGATTTGGGGAGCAGGGTGGCTCCAGGGGCATAAGGATGATTCGATTGAGAAGTGTAAATGTTCCCTACAGGTTTGGGTTGCCCATTTTAGGGGAAGTTCCGCCAAATTTTTGGTAGAATTTCTTCTAAGGTGGGCCCCGCAGGGTCACTTCGGATTTCAGGGTGAAATCCGGGGCGGGTCCTGTCAGCGGCGGTGAAGGGCCCTGGTCTGGACGTGAAAAGTGGACTTTGAGTTGGCGCCGGGGCGCCCGACTCCGCCCGTACCAACCTCTGTTCCAACTGCTGCATCCTCTCCAGAATTTGGGCTGTTGAGTCGCCGGCGGATCCGGCATGTGTACTCCGCTGGGCCTGCCCACGCCTTGGCGCAGGCGGATTGCCCTCAATTCTTGCCTTAGCTTCCGAGCGGTTGGTGCGCGGTACTGACTCTGCCTCCTGTTCCAACATGAGCTGGGGGATGGGCGGTGGTCCCATCCCCAATAGTTCAGGTGGGTCTAGCGGAACCTGCATCTGTATGACTGGTCCTGGTGCTAATGTGCCAGTGTTAGGTTGACTACGCCTGGTGCTGTGTGAATGCTCGCTTTGCGCTGGATTGGCGGTTCTTTCCACGGCCCTCTTCAGGTCATCAAAACGTGACATCAGCGTAGCCACCTGTTTTTGGGCCTCAGTCTTCTCTCTGCGCTCCTCTTCACGTTCTCTGTTTGCCTTGTGAAGGTCCGCCAGTGCCAGCTCGTACATGGTGGCGAGGTCCTGGCCTGGTGGGCGGCTGCTGCTTGGATTTGCCTCACCGCCGGGGTTGGCCGGGGTGGTGAATAGTGCGCGGTTAACGCCTACCGCTGGATTGGAGGGTTGGGGGATGGCGGATTGGTCTGCCTGCTCCTCAGCATTTCCCCCGCTACCGCTAGTCATGGTAGTTGTGATGGGATGACCTTTTGTTCAAGGGTTCCCACAGACGGCGCCAATGTTAATGCTCAAAGTCTGGCGGTAGCCAAACCTCCGTTTAACGCAGGTCCGGTGGGCGGACCGCTACTCTGTATGCTTGATGATCTTCGCTGGCTACCAAGTGAAAGACAGGGCGTCAGAGGGAGACCGCGTTGGGCGGTCTTCACTTCTCCAATGCCTAAGTCAGTTAACACATAATAGGCAGCATAATAATAAATGAGTAGTTAATGCGTAATCTTAATGAAGAGAGAGAAGAGGACCTTTATAGGTGAGGAGAGGTCCGATCTTCTCCTTGTTTTCGATGTGGGACTGAAGTGCTTCAGTTCCCAGTTTCAGTAGCTTCTGATGCCGTCTTGGCGCGGCGCGTCAGCGGTGATTCCGGGGTAATCTTGTGCTCAGGCCGTGGCCCACCTGGCTGTCTATCCGTGGGTCACTCCTTTGGCGGTAGTTGGTACCTCTGGCGGTACGATGAGCGTGGCTCATTATAGCTAATTATGCTTTGTAAAGGTACATGTAGGTACAAAGCCTGAGCTTGGCGGAGAAGGTGGTGATGTTGCGGCCCGTGGAGGGTATACCGCCTTCAGCTAAGTAAGGATTTTAGCAGGATAAGTGAATTTGGCTAACAAGATATTTTTGGGTTTGACGCCGGAAAGCAGACTTTGTTGGTAGAAAAGAGTGCTTGTTAGCAGCGAACAAAACCTGTTAGCGGAAAACGGCACTTGTTGACGGAAAACAATTAGTGATAGCAGGGGCGAAGCCAGTGGTTGAGAGTAGATTTTGCGCCTTAGACAGGAACTTGTCAGAGTATGGATACTATTAGCGGGCAAAAGGTTTGTTGACGAAGAGAATTTTGAACTTTGAATTTTATGGAGAGTCGGAGTTATCTTCTAACAAGGAAGATGACACGTGGTGACATTTTACTAGGTTAGCGTGTGCTGGTACATCGTTTCATCATAAATGGGGTGTCATGATTACATAGGTTACCGAGGCGATGTCTCAGTATAACCGGTGTAATTATAATGTGGTGGGATACGTGGCACGATCTTGTGAGGTGGATATTTCGAATCGACAGTGGAGATTTGTCGGAAGACTTTGTATTTCAGGGATAAACAAAGAAGGTTTCCCATAATGTTAATGCTCAGGATACCACCACTGTTAATGTCTAAGATTTGGGCGGTAGCCCAAGCCTTGGTTAACGCTGGTCCGATGGGCGGACCGCTACTTGTGGTGTAATCGATACTTCCGCTACCTGTCAAATGAAATACAAAGGGCGTCAGAGGGAGACCGCGCTGGGCGGTCTTCTCTTCTCCGATGCCTAAGTTAGTCAATGTATTTGTGTTGACAGAATAACAGTAGGTAAGTAGTCAATGCGTAATTAATGAGGAGAGAGGAGAAAACCTTTTATAGGTGGAAAAAAGACTGATCTCTTCCATTTTTTTCAATGTGGGACTGACATGCTTCAGTTCCCAGCTTCTGGAGCTTCTGGTGCCATCTTGACGCGGCACGTCGGCGATAATCTGGGGGTGAGCCGGGGCTCGGGCGGTAGTCTGCTTGGCTCTGTTTCCGTAGGTCACTCCGCTGGCGTTAGCATGAGCGTGGTTCATTAGAGCTAATTATGCTTGGCAAATACTCATGTAAGTACAAGTCCCCCAAGTCCCCAGTCAAGGAGGGCAATCTTGGTTGGGGAGTTGCTTATCGGTTTGAAGCGTTACTTCCGCTAGACTTGCAAAAGCATAATTAGCTTCAGTGCGTTGTCAACCATGGACTTATTCAACAAACGCTTTATACACTTTCGGGTGGGCCCCTGCTAGGCCCCCTAGGGAGTCCCCCACTCCCCGGAGAAGATAGACCTCCGTATGGTCGGTGTATTATTTGTTGAGGGGAGCTGCGCTTAGCAGAGGGTGTTTGGTAGCGAGCCCAATCTTTGATACCCAAGTGGCGGGGGTCAACGTGCCTGATCAAGGCCGTCGAAGACTGTGTTGACATGTCCCCTTTGTCCCGGAGGACCATGGCTTGACTGCAACGCTGAGTGGTGGTCATTGTCCCTGTGAGGCGCTGCCTCTGGAATCAGCATTCGTGGGCATCCCTCCGCTGGGAGTAGGCGGTAAGAAGTGTTACGGAGACTTTGATGCTTACGAGAAAGAAGTCCGCTAGTGGTGTTGCTCTGAGCGGAGACTGCCTTGCTTGCAAGATGAAAATTGTTGGTGTTCCGCTAGCGGTGTTGCGCTTAGCGGAGACTGTCTCACTTGCAAGGTGAAAAGGGAGAAGTTCCGCTAGCGGTGTTGAGCTTAGCGGAGACTGTCTCGCTTACAAGGTGAAAATGGAGAAGTTCCGCTAGCGGTGTTGCCCTTAGCGGAGACTGTCTCGCTTGCAAGATGAAAAGGGAGAAGTTCCGCTAGCGGTATTGCGCTTAGCGGAGACTGTCTCGCTTAACGGTTAATATACCTGATTTGTGGACGGTTACTTCGGACATACACTTCATCTAACGGAGGCCGACACGTGGCCGACATGTATTGGGTTAGTGTGTGGAATAACATCCCCGCAGCACGCCCGCATCCTCGCAATTAATGCGAGTAATTATTGATTTTGTAACTAAGGCGACACCTCGGTTAATCCGGAGAGTAAGTGCGATCGTGGGCACGTGTACGACTGTCGTGCGTTGTTGTTTGTCAGCGGACGGTTTGGATTGGTTTGATGTTGACATAAAAGAAAGGGAAACCAAGTGTTTCAACACTTTGTACTTTGCACTGATATCGTAGTCTTCCAGCTTCGCTCTGAGATCAAAGAAGAAGGGTCTGCAATTTTCGTGAAATTACCAATCTTTGGAGGACGGAGACCGCTTGAATTGAAGAGGAGCATCATCAAGCGCACTAGAGTTCCCATCTTTCAGGTTGGTAGTTTGAATGTTGTCCCTGTTTTATTGCTTCTGTCAGTTTCTGTTTTTGGTGTTTGGAGTGATTTCTGTTCTTCCCCGATGTGTTCTGAGGGTCTAGGATGATTGAGGTGTTTGATAGAGAGTTGAGATTTATTGAGTTTCTAGATGGTCGAATCTGGGTTTTGGGTGTATATTTATGTGTTCTTGTTTTGGTTATTTCCGGGTTTTCTGGGTGACTGTTCTTAACGTTCTTGAATGAAAAACTGACATAGGGATAGTTTAGATCGCTTTCAGACTGACTGGCTTGGGTTTTAGGGTTTGTACGATGGCTAGCGTTATAGAGATCTTGAGCAGTGAGGATTCCTGGTCTGACGTGTCGCTCAGCATGGCAGATAGGATATTTATTGACTCGTTGCATCCGCTAGACATCGAGCCGCTACAGACCATACCTGGGAAGTGGCAATGGGTCGTGCAGGGCGTCCAGAGAGTTCTAGGGAAAGGGAGGATGTTGCCGCCCATAATAGGCGTGAGGAGAGGCTAGCAAGCAATAGCGTCGCTAGCGATTCCTCTGATGGGGGAGAGGCTGGCGGAGAAGAGATCGAGTCAGCCTGGGTCGTCCATGACGGTACCCCAGTGGATGAGGCGGGCGGGCCGATGACTGCTGCCTCCATGAATAGACTAAAACGGGTGTTTCGCCTCCCCGGGGTTGTGACGCTGCGGCCACCGACGAAGGACGAAAGAGCGTCGATTCTGCCATTAGGACATTGCAGGAACCCGTTACAATTGGGGGATTGGAGCCGCAGGTGACCTCGAGGCCTGTCGCCGCTGGTGCCACACGGGCGGTGCTTCAGAGGAAGTGGCGACAGAATGACACTGATGAGGAGGATGAGGCAGACGACGCGATGACCATCAGGGCCCGCCAACAAAAGAAGGCGAAACAGGCCTCGTAGGCGGTGCCCGTGGCTGTCGCTAGAGAGGTGCAGCAGGGTGGCCTGGACTCGTTCTCTGCGTATGCGGAGTTTTTCACCGATCCCAAGCGGGAGTTCTTGTTCCACCTCTGTGAGAGGCTCGGGTTCAACGAATTGGATGGGACCATTCGCTCGACGGTCGTTCAGCAGTCTCCCTTCAATTAGGCATTCGGGCACTTGTCCGTCGGGCTGCACGAGCTGTTCTTAGCGGCATCGACCCAGTCTCGGGTTGAGAGGCAGCTGAGGGAGGAGATCAAGGGTCTCCAGAGGGGGTTGGAAAAGGCCAAGGACAAGCTGGAGGATGTCGAGCGGCGCCTGACCAAGGCGGAGTGTGACGCGCTGGATGCCCGCGGCAAGCTGAACGTTGCTGTTGAGCGGGACTTGGAGCGGAACGATCACGTATCCTGCCTGGAACAGGATATAGATCTGTTGAAGGAGCAAGTGGTGGCCAAAGGTAAGAAGGTCGACATCATGCAGCGGGAATCTGCCGCCGAGACTGCAGAGCTGAAGAAGTTGGAGGGCGAGGTCACCCAGCTCGGGAATGAGAAGGGCCATCTAGAGGTCGCCGCCGTGGAATCCTTCAAGCAGTCCGTGACATACAAGCAAGCCCTGACTGAGGCAGCAAAGCTGGTGCCTCTCCCAACCTGGAGTTGCTGAACCAGAAAGCGCCATTGACTTGGTCAAAGCGTCCTAGTCCGCCAGTACGTCGAGTCAGCAGCCCGCGTCAGAGAGTGGGCCTGTCGCAGCTCAGCCTGAGGGTGTACGTTCTGGCAGCGGCGAGAGTGACCATGGTCAGGCGGATGATGGTCAGCGGACTCCGCTGGCTACCCATTCTAAAGTCTCCCGGGCCAACTTCTTGGCGGCGCATACTCGGCCGGATGGTACCATTGTGACGCCGAGTCCTACTACTCCTGGGTCTGCCCAAACTAGCCGCATGGACCCCCAGCAACCGCCGGTGATCAATGAAGAAGTCGCAATCGCTCCCTATAATCCCTAAAAATTACCTAAGCCTTGTGCTCTTGCTTCTGTTACTCTCCTCTCTTTTTTTTTTTTTTTGTAAAGCCGCTAAGGCCTCTTGCTTTTGTAATTTGACGATATTTTTGGGTGGGGAGTCCCGACCCCCAATATATGAAGCATTTGCTATTTGCCTCTAAAATTTTTTCGAGTGTGGATTTGTTTAATGATTGCGTTGTTTGAATGTTGATGAACCGCTAGAGTTTTGACGTTGCTTTTGTTTACTCAATGAAACATTAAAGGAATTAAAATTGGTCCAAGTGCACGATGTAGCGAACGTGGTCCGCTGAACATTCCTGGCGTTGCCAATTGCCTTTTGTGCTAGACTTGGTGACAATGGTTTGAATAATTCATCGTTTCATTGATGGCTGAAAGATGAGCGTTTACAAAAGAGGGGTTGTACCCGTTGGGTAGCTTCCCTTAGCTAAATATTGAACAAAAATTTAGTTAAGTCAAGATGCTATTGGCTAGCGGCATGACTGTTTGTAATAATATCGAAGGTGTTCGGTGTTCCTCAGCGGTTACCATTTCTGTGTTGGCCTCACTACTACAATAACATGATTTAAGGACACTGAAACCATGTCCTTAAATACATACAAGGACTCTTTAAAAAAGAGTCCTCTATCTGGGTGTCATCATAAGTCTGAAATAAGGACACTGGAAATGTGTCCTCTTATCTATACAAGGACACAGTTTATGTGTCCTAATAGTTGTGGACGTGGTGTCCTTAAATCTATAAGAGGACACCTAAATTGCATCCTTGTATTATCAAATAAGTGTCCTCTTTTCTATATGAGGACACACAAATTGTGTCCTAAAAGCTCTGAAAATGGAGTCCTTAAATCTATTAGATGACACAAGAGCAACACACTTAAATGTGTCCTATCCACACAATTTTTATAATATGAGATCGTATTCCCTTGTGGATTTAATGACTCAATTTTCAGAACTTTGAGAACACAATTTATGTGTCTTAGTATAGAAAATATGACACATGAGAATGCATTTTTGTGTCTACTTATGAATTTAAGGACTGTTTACAGGTATTTAAGGACACAATTTGTGTCCTTGTATCGAAAAGAGGACACACTTGATAGTGTATTTTGTGTCCTCTTATAGGTTTAAGGACTCTAGTTCTAGAGGTTTTAGGACACAATTTATGTGTTCTTGTATAAAATAGACCCTCCCCACTGTTAATATCACTGCCATATGCCTGATCATCAGTACTATCTAGACGGTTGTCGAGTAAAGGGACAGGTGAGGTATTAGGTAAGAGATCGACAGGGAGAGTCCATGAAGAAGGAATTATTTGAACTCGAACTCCCGGACAAGTTGATTGTGGCCTCAAATGGATTATCATTATCAGGAATTCAGGATCATCATGGCCTAGCTCCATATTCTGCGAGACTTTATAAGATCCCTTCCCATAGTTAATGTTCTTACCATATGCTTGATCATCAGTACTACTTAGACGGCAGTCCAGTGAAGGGACAGGTGTTGAAGTATTAGGTAAGGGACAGGGAGAGTCAACTATCAAGGAATTATTTGAACCGACTCCCGGACAAGTACAATGTAGCCTCAAAAGGATTGGCATCACCAGGATCATCATGGCCTAGCTCTATATTCCGCAAAACTTCATAAGATCCCTCCCCATATATAGTTAATGTCCTGACCATATGCTTGATCATCAGTTCTACATGGATGGCTGTCCACTGAAGAGACAGGTGTCAAAATATTAGGTAAGGGACAAGGAGGGTCGATGAACAAGGAATTGTCTGAACTCAAACTGCCGGATACGTAGCTCGCCGTTGAAGCCCTACTACCATAACGAGTAACATCATGGCCTAGCCCTACATTCTCTACACATTGTGTACCCCATGGAAATTCCTCGCCGCCATAATTGGTATTACTATAAGCATGACCACCAAGAACATAAATACCATGCCATCACTGCTACTTAAATGGCCATTAACTGAAAGAACATGTGTCGAAAAATTAGGTAAGGGAAAGGTGGGTCATCAATCAAATTTGGGTACAACATGCTTGAACTAGAACTCTGGGACATGTAGCTCGACATTATATTCTCCACATATTCTGTATATACCCCATGAAGATCCGTCGCGGCCATTGTTGTTCTTACCATAGTATGCATGGTCATCAACAACATAATTTCCATAGCCTCTACTTAGACCACCGTTGAGGCAAGGGCCATGTGTTGAAAAACTAGGAGCAGGCTCCGACTAGAAATTTGGGGACACCATATTTGTACCCGAACTCCTCCTGCCATACATGATATGATCTTCTTCAGACATTGGTTGGTAGACATAATCTGAACTCGATGAACTACTCAATCTCTCATTGGTTTTCTCATAAAGTTCACTCAACCTCTCTCTCAACAACGCAAGGTCTTGTACCGTTTGACATGCTATCAACTCGTTCTCGATCCCTTCCTTCATACTCCACCATATTGTGCTCCTCATTGATCACAGAAGCCGTTGGTTGTTGTTGCTGTTGTTCTTGTTCTTGTTCTTGTTCTTGTTCTTGTTGAACACTGAAGTACTGATTGAGAACCTCGTCAACCGAAGTGTATGTGTCCGAAGGCATAAGGTCTACCTCTCGGAGACAACACAAGAACGGCAATTCGGGTGCCGTGCTCGATGCAAAGCTTAGAAGCCTTACTGAAGAGAGTCTTGCGCCTCTTGCAGAAGCTCACATCCCTTTTCTTTCTTGATAAGACGTTCCTTTCCCTTTTCTCTTCTTGTGTACATGACGTGATCTTACCCGTGGTTCGGAGGAGGGAGGGACAGACACTTTCTTAATCTTGCTACAAAGCCTTGCGCATTATTAGGTTTTCTTCTGATCTTGAAGTACATATATAGGCATAGCAAAGGTGGAAAGATTTGGGGGTAAGTTGTTAATGCACGTTATGTCTCTCCATTAGGTAATAAGAATACTAAATTGTCTCCATAAGGTAATAAGAATACTAAATTGTCAAGTTAGGAAATTCTGGCAGGATTTTCTTTTACTTCGAGATTCAGATTTTCCTTTAATACAGAGATCTCTTATGGCAGGACTTGAATAATTTCAGGATTCAAAGGCAAGAATAGTTGGCATGTAGGGTTTTAGCTTCTAGTAGGGGCCAGAACTATTAATGAACTGATTTTATTCCATGAAAAAAAGGTTTTCTTATTAATTTGACAAAGGTTTCGCAATTCATTGAGAAATTTCCGCATATCAAATTTACAAAAATTTCGATTTTTTTTTTTGATCAAGTGAAATATCATTCATTAAAACTGCAATTACAACAATGCCGCAATTACAGCACCCAAACACGGGTTTATAATCAAGTAAAGCTGCAAGTGACTAGTACTACGCATACTTACTCTTAAGACACTACACTGATATGTCAATGATTTCAACGACGAATGTTGAGTTGGATGGCTAATCGGGTTAGTAGACCATAATAGATAGCAATGACGAGGATGGGATCAAACCACAATAGATATCTATTGCGTGGGCCATCCCAGGATCTCCCGGAAACCTCAGCACAGGCTGGTAAAAAAGAGCACGGTCAAAAATTTCGATTTTGAGTGTCAATTGAAATATTAGTAACTATCGATAAAACCAGTTTCAAAATAATTTTGTATATCGCTCAAATATGGTCAAACCACAAAAATTTTGAGTTTTTTTTTTTTGATGAACTTCGACGAAACGAGGAAAAGTTATTGAATAAAAAATAAATACAGAGAGGGGGTACCAAACCTCTAGACAACGTCAACAGAAACGGAAATTAGGAAGACCCATTCGGTCCCGATTACAAAAACTATGAATGATAGGCGTAGCCAAATCCGGCCAAACTAAACCTGAGAAGTAGTTCCAAAATTTGCTAGTGAATCTACGGCTTGATTCCCTTCATGAAATATATGAGTAGAATGAAATTGCATTTGAGAAATATGATGCAAACAATTACCCCATTCCACATGAAGTTGTCAAGGTACAAGATGAGGAGATTGAAAAAAATTGAGAACAAGTGTAGAGTCCACTTCCAACCATATGAATTTCCAATCTCGGACCCATGCTAATTCTATTGCTTTAATAACCGCCATGAACTCCGCTGCAACAGAACTAGGCATATCCAAATTGGAGCAAAAAGCACCCAAAACAACACCTTTATAGTCCCAAAACAAGCCACCATAATCTACTTTTCCCAAGTCACTTTTCCATGCTCCATCTGTGTTTATCTTGATTCAACCAAATAACGGAGGATGCCAATTAACTTTAATGATGCGAGGAGTCTTCCGCTGCCTACAAGGGGCATGAAACCTCTTCAAAATACATAGGTCATGAGTAGTATTATGCATGCATGTGACCAGTGGCAATGTGACTAGAAGAACATATATTACCTGAAATCAGCCAACAACGGAGGAATGTATTTAGACCAAGTTAGCTTACCCCAATCCAACGAAGGAGCACGGGGGCGTAAAAACTTGAAAGCTTCCTGTTACCTTACTTGCATCCACAACGGATAAAATTAACAAGGGAAAACATCACAAACCATGCACCAACTATTGACAATTCTACACTTCAGTATACCAACTTTCATAACTATCATAATGGTATACCAAGTTTACTCAGATCTTTCACTTTAGTGTACACCGTTAACTTTTCTGTTAAATAACCCCTAGAACAGTTACCAAAAAAAAAAATTTGACAGAGCGTAATGGGCCCATACTCCTGAATTTGTTTATTTGACATATTGCAGTTTTAGATTTATCCTCAATACTCGAAGGTAAATAGTTAAGTTTTAATATTCATAATTTCTATCCTTACTAGAAAAGAGCTGCTTACTATTTGCAAAGAAACAAGCCAAGAATTGTCAGAAGAAAGAAAAAGGTTAAAAACTCTAAAAGATTTTAGATAAAGGCTTGATAGAAAAACTCCCAAAAATTGAAATATTATTTTCCGGATTCAAAAAAGAATCTACAAAGTTGAAGAATATATCAAAATTATTAAAGAAACTTTTGAAGAGGAACAAAAACCTCTTGATTAATTGAGCATTGGTTAGATCCGACTAAGTTAGTATCAGAGCCTGCTTAAAGCCTCAAAGAGAATCCCTCATGGGAACAATGTCTGAAATAATAATAGAGAAATCAAATTCTCTATTAAAACTTTCTGATGAAAAACATCAGAACTTATTAAAAGAACTATCTAGCGTTTAACAAAAAGAAAAAAAAAACTATTATATCAAGAATCTTCCAAAAAATGAAGAAGACCAGCTAACAAGTGTTAGTAGAAAAATCAATGATCAAAATGAAATACTAGATTCTTTCAAAAAATTATTGAACGGCTAGTTTTTATTTGGGATTGTTTTGCATGGACGTATCTTTTATTTTATCGTCCAATTTAACGGCAAAACTTAACGGTGTTAACTTGATATACCAAAATGATGTTGAAATGCAAAGTTCATACAGCAATTTGATAGTTTTCAAAGTTCATACACCAAAGTGTAGAATCATCCATACTTCATACACTGTTTGTGAAAATATCTTAATTAACAAAGAAACTTTACGAGACAAAAAGCTCAAGTTAGCGCTGGGAGAGCTTTTCTTCCTTGAGAGTCGGTGGCACTGCTCACCCTTTATGGGTGCTTCCCTGAGCTATGTCTCAGTTTCCCTGAGCTATGTCTCAGATCTGGGGCTTCTGCCTCTTGTTTCTTCTCTTTTTTTCTCCTTCGGTCTCCCTCCCTTCTCCTTCCATCTTGCCCCAATTTTCTTTCTGCACTTTAACCCCAAATTTGCTCTACCTCACCACCCATCACTTTCTTTTACCCACCATCTCTCATCTCCAGATCTTGTTCCCTGGATTTCTTCTATTCCATTTCAAATCGGTACCATGGCTTGGTTGTTGCAGTGGCTTCTCTCAAACGCGATTTCTCGCGTCTCAATCGGAAGATAGGTAGAGCCTTGGCTCGGGTGCATGCACCACCTACTTCTATGTTCTATTTTTGGGGCCTCTTGGCTCCTCCTGATCTGGGTTTCGTTTGCCTAGATTTGTTATCAAAGTTGTGGCTGCAAATCTCATGTTATGGTGCAAATTTGTACTGTGGAGAAGAGGATATATCTGTGGTTAGATCCTCTTTTTTCTTCTGTTTTTCCATTTTCAGGGTTATTTTGATCGGGCTTTGGCGTAGGGGTCTCCTTACAAGCTGCAATTTTGGAGTTCCAGGTGCCCCAAGACATGTGCTCCCTGCTTGAGGGACGCTGCTGCGTTGGCTGTCTGACGAAGCTTCTGATGTCTTCCTTTAATTTGCGTTCTTGCTTTCCTTTATGTCTTGCTTTTCTTTAGGCTTGTTTTGTTTGTTGCGTCTATTCGTAGTTCCTCTTGTCTTGCCTCCTGTGGCTTTGACTATGAGAGCTCTGTTTCTCTTCAGTTTAGCCTTTTGGCTTTCTGTTGTTGTATGGCTGGGCTGTTTGCCCTCTTTTCAATGAATATCTTTGACCCAAAAAAAAAGAAACTTGCTCACTCTAAATAATCCCCTTTGTGCCGGATAATTGGCTCGAAGGTCAAAGCAAAAAAAAAAAACAAAAACAAAAACAAAAAAAAAATTAAACTCAAATGGAGAGGCAAAAACTGGATACCCCAAGGCTATGGCCTGAAATAGCCAGACATTCGCTGTTTTTCTTTCTAAAATAGAACATGATTACATGATCTAATCCCTACTCATTAACGCCTTGAGATTGCACAAGATTGGTCCAACCAGAAACTGTTAACCACCTTCCAAGCCGTAAGTGTATGTTCTTAAGTACCCATGCGATTAGTTCCTGTCCTTGGTTTTCAAGAGAAAGGGGTATGTGGCTTTACTGAAAGAGAGTGAATATAATCCAGGGACTCAAAAGCAGATTCACAACAGTGCAAGAATCAACTCTACCTCCAAAGCCAAATAAGAACCTTATATAAACGGCATTTACCTACTTCAAGAACCTTTTTTTTTTTAGAATTCAATTGAACTGATATTAAGTTTAAGGGACAAAGGCCTAAATTCACAGGAAAACGTTGAAGCCAAACACCAGAATCATGTCTAAGGCTACCACCGGCAAACATAAGACCCAAGTCACTTTAAAGGCCACCATCTAAGAAGAAGCATATTGGTAACTCAAATGATTACACCAAGAAGGGTGGTGGAACCCGGCTCAAAAATGATCTTGCAACGCCACTCCCATATATGCCAGAAACTGCAGGAAATAAACAATACAAAGGAATTCATACTTCTCAGTAGACTTGGACTTGAAATTGTGATATAACCCATCCCAAAAATCAAGAGACGTGAATCTAGTAAAATCATTTTTCACCATGGAAATCCCTAGTTCTCATAGACACACTGCAGCTCTTTAAAAGATGATCGAGCGATTCAGTTGGAGCAGCATCTGAGACAAATAGCATCACAAGCCAACCCTCTTTGCATTCTAGCTTTAAAATTCAACAATCTATATTGGTAGAGAAAGTTTTAAACTTGGGGTGAAGCTGCAAATGCCAAATAAAATAGCATTTCCAATACAGCACATTTATAACAGGACATTTGTAGGCTTAACTTACGGAAACTACCCTTAGAAGATAAACCCCAAGTAAACTCTAGTTGGGCCACCAGCATTCAATACCCAATATTTTACAATGATGTCATCAGAGAGGAGCTCCTGAATCATTTGTAAATCCCAGCTAGCATTGTGCCAGAAACTCAGAAATATTGATTTATAGTAGTGGCAAATTGAGATAAAGGCACCTATACCTGTCAAATAAAGTAATTATCCTCCAACTCTCACCTATCCATTTAAGGCCTCCAGGTAAAGGCTTAGTAATGAATCCAAACACTAGGTACTTGAGCTTATAGAAATTCAGATCTGTAAAGGCAAGAATGCCTCTGCTTTTTCGTACACTTCCCGTTTAAAAGTTGATCCTAGAGGCCTTTTAATTTTGCAAAGGCCTACCCAACTAGACCCAGCATACTAAGCCTGCTTCATCATAGTAGTATTCTTTAGGCCTAGCATAAACCAACATGACAATTTGGTCTGCAAACGGAATTCCATTAAACAAGATCAATCTTTCTTTTCTCCTTATTGTGTCCCCAAGAGAAGTTCTTGTTCCACATATCCACTTGTACCTACCATTGAATGAATATGGCTCTTCCAAGAACCTGCCATATGCCTGCCACATTGACAACAAACTAACGAGAAAAGTGAACAATGAACAAACCCCACTGATTCCATGAGTTCTACACAAGGGAATAAGGAACAGACAGAGATAGTGTGATATAGCAAGTATGCAATCATAATTAAACGAAAACAACAGGCAATAAACGAATCCAATGAATACCTCGCAGCAATAAACACATAATGAAGATCAATAATACTAAACTACTAATAGATAATATTGAAACTATTCCCCGTTAGAGCACATTGTCTCTCAGATTTCTCAAGATGCCAATGCAAGAGCAATCTATTTGAACAATCTATAGCAGAAGATTAGTAAAATATTGAAACTTTATCTTTGGATATCTCAGCAAATTGAATCCAACATCTCTTAAAGCCCCAAAAGCATGTTATTATGTAACTATGTTTTTTCTGGCACTCAATGGTGCCAATACCTACAGGAGTACCGGCAATTAACTAAATAAGAACACTTAAATTGGTAATTGTAATTTCGATTCTTACCTGTTCAATTGGATCGTTGTTGGGTTAGTAACCTAACATGCAAAAACACATACCCAACACATACCCCAAACACAAAGAAGGATTAAGAAATAGAAAGAAAAAAAATCAAAAATAGAAAATGTAAGCCAGAAGATCACCGCATGGACATTAGAGTACGGATCTTCTGGCGTTGCAATTCTTTTGCGAATTTTTCGCGTTCTGTCCTGAGGGCCTCGAGAACAAACTCGGAATCTTGGACAGAGAGTACGAAAACCCTACTGAGATTGACGGCCACGTCATCGAGAAATCTGGGTTGGGATTTTAGGGCAGGGGCAGCAGCTCTGCGCAGTCGGAAGCAAATAGACGAATTGCTCCGATTAAACGGAGACGGAGTCCGATAAGACTCCGACCCGATTGGAGACGACCCGTCATCAACCTTATTCATGACCCAAGCAGATATCATAGGGCACAAAAAAGAAATGCAGAAATGGGTCGGAGAAACTGAGAGAGAGTTAGAGAGGGTGAGAATTGTGAGAAAGTGGAGGAGATTCTCTCTCCTCAGATGTCAGAATATATAGGTAAGCATCAATGTGCCAGCTGGCATGCCAGATAGATGCCAACTGGATATTCTGTTTTCTTTTTAGAAAAATTGGATATTTTGTTTTGTTTTGTTTTTTTTTTTTTTTAGGAGAAATTGGATATTTTGTTTTCTTTTTAGAAAAATTAAAGGGAAAATGCTCATTTACCCAATTTTAGCTTAAAATTTGCCCACTTGCTCCACTAACTGTTTTTTAACCCCGTTTACCCAAAACACTCTAAGGGATTATTTCCCCTTTACCCAATTAATTCTTTTTTTCTTCTTTTTATTTATTTTTGGGACTTTTTTGCCCTCTCCCCCCTCACCGATTTCTCTCTCCTCCCCCCTCACCGATCTCTCTCTCTCTCTCTCTCCATCTCTCTCCAGACGACGTCGGATTTCTCTCTCTCTCCATCTCTCTCCAGACGACGTCGGATTTCTCTCTCTCTTCCTCCATCCCTCCAGCAGGTCGCCCACGACGCCTGCTCTCTCCATCGCCGCGCCGAAACTCGTCGTCGTGCTCTCCGCTGTCAGGCTCGACGCCAAGCCGACGGTCCTCGTCGCTGAGAAGCTCGGCAAGGCCGGGGTTGACCTTCTGAAGGAATCGACGACGAACTGAAAACTGCTATCTGGGACTGAAAACTGCTATCTGCTATTGGGCAGTCATAACCATAAAAATTGTAACATTAGTGCCCCCCAGTAGACTTTGTATTGGGGGCTAATGATGATTGCTTTATTTATTGACGGACTGAAAACTACTATTCCAAAGTAAATGTTGTCACGCCCCGAATTTTGAATAATAAATTCAAATCCGAAACATGAATAAACAATTAATACAAATAACGTTCTGAATTTTTTTTTCTCAGAAACAAACACACCACTCGCCACTCAACACAAAACTCGAAAAACCTCGAGTTAATTATTACAATTCACTCTTACAAAGTAAAATCGTAAAGCTCTAAATGAGCATAACAAACCTCACAATATAATGCTGTAATTCACATAACACTACTCTAAGCAGCCCGATCACCGTCCTGGTTCTCCTGACCTGTAGGATTACCCGCTACACAATTTGAATAGTGTACCGGGAGTTGCAACAACACAAAACCCGGTAAGCTTTTTACAGCCAGTATGAGTAAACAAGAAAGAACTGTTGATTTTAAATTACAATTCTTATAACTCAACAACACAACCAACAATCTCAACATCCACGACGCAAACGTCAACCAATTCAATATCACCACTTTGGTCCTATCACACAACACTATCACCACTTTGGTCCCATCCCATAACACGTTAGAGCTCTAACTGCCTCGTTACCTCTGACACCTTGGCCTAGGGTCAAGCAACGGCAAAAATACTTCGGTTAACACTATAACCGTCGCGCTTTGGACATCCCCGTCCTCAGCACCATATACTTCGGTTAATAATAAACCGTCGCGCTTTGGACATCCCCGTCCTCAGCACACAACTTCGGTTAATAATAAACCGTCGCACCTTGGACATCCCCGTCCTCAGTACACAAACACTCCGGTTATCCTTAACCGTCGAACTTCGGACACTTCATCCTCAGAACCCTACATTCTCTAACTCTATACATCCTCCAATGTAAATCATGAATATTAACAAGAACTCATCAATCATGTTCATCACATGTAAATATGGTAAGTCACATGTCAATTCATAATAATTTAATCATCCCAATTCCACACTCTTCAATGTCACACCATTCACATATAATCACGTAAATATATATATACGTAATTATCCGCTCAGGGATAATCACTAATACCAACTATAGTTCACATGCAATAAAACCGAGAAATTCATTTGTATAGTAAAAATCATTTTACTTACCCATGGACCGTAGTTGATCAAGTCCATATGATTTTAAAACAAATATTTATTTCATAAATATTTTCACGCAATTACGACAAAATAAGGTAATTAAATTTATTCGGTTCGTAATATGAACCACGTGAGGTTTACTCACCTCTAATCCCGCTGCGTCTTCTTAACAGCTCAAAATACGATTCACAATCGTCCGCCAACTCAAACCGTCAATCACCTAATCAAACATGACCTTAACTTAGCCAATAACTCAAAAACATAATCAAACGACAATCCAACGGTCGGATTGAAATTAAATGATGATCCAACGGTCGGATCCTCACGGATCGCCTTCCTAATCACTGTTTTGCATTTATACGAAGATCCAACGGTCGGATCTTCGCCCATGACCACACAAAGCCACTGGGACAGTCATAAGATCATCATATCAAAACTACAAGTCCATCTGACGGTCCTAACTTCACAGATCACAAATCTAACGATCGAAATCGATCTAAACTTAAAAATTCATAACTTAATCATACGATATCCAAAAATTGCGTATAATATATCGAAATGATCGTATTGAAATATAGAATCTGAAAATGTACAGAAACCATATTTTTGATCCCCGGAGGTGGCCGGAAAGGGCCGCCGGAGTTAGTGGCAGAGCCGCCGCCGACCACCACCAATGGTGTCGGGGCCGGGCTGCTCTTCTTCCTCTCATCATGCTTAACAACTTTCATAACTAGCACGAAGTCTGAAAATGACCGGAAGGGGTCGAAAATTACCTTGAACAGTATGAAGGTGGCCGGAATTTTCCAGAAACCGGCGAGAAACTGCAGAAAACGGCGAGCTCCAATTCGACGTAAAAACGTCAATTTAAGGCTTCGATTCCTTCTGAAGAGTTGTTAAGAAACTCAAGAAGAACTCACTGGTTCAAGAATCACAGAAAAATATGGTCTGTAGCTCGAGATATACCGATCGAAAGCTTCGGTGGTCGGAAAAATTCCAGAATTTTGCAGAATCCGGCAAGGCTCGATTTCGACGTCAAAGATTCAATTTCAGGCCTCGATGCCTTCTAGAGAGTTGTTAACAACATCAAGGGGAACCCACTGGAAAAAGAATCAATCAAAACGATGCACTACAGCTCGCGATATCTTGATCGAAAGTCTTCGTGGTCGGAAATTTTCCAGAATCCGGCGAGCTTGAATTCCGACGTAAAAACTTCAACCTCAGGCCTCGATCCCTTCTTGAGAGTTGTTAATAATCTCAAGGTGAACTCACCAGGCCAAGAATCACAAGAAAAGGTGGTCTATAACTCGAGAAAATCGGATTCGAAGGTGGTTTTCGAATTAAAGCCGGCCGAGCTCCGACGAACGTGAATCCGGTCACTCCAGGTGCGATCCTTCTAGGATGATGATCAGCATGTTGAGGTGAGTTCAGGGAGCTAAGGATCGTGAGTTTTGGTGGCCGGAATTAGGAGAAAACCGGCGTTGACTGTTTTTGGCTCAAACCTTGCAGCTCCGGTTTGCCGGATTTGAGGCCGTTCCGGGGAAAGTGGTCACGTCCAGTAGCTAGACGACGTCGAGGCGAAGCCGTGGACACCTCGAGAGCGGCTTGAGGTGGCCGGACGGTGGCGCTGCTGGCAGAGGAAGAACGCCCAGAAAGAAGAGAAAAAGGTCGGGGGAGAGGAGAGAGAAGAGAGAAAACCGGGGGAGAAAATAGAAAGAATAGGAAATTTTGGGATTTAAGAAAAATTCCAGAAATTCTCCATATTTATAGAAAAAAAATCCCGATTTTCAAATATTCATAACTTATTCATACAAACTCCGAATATTGCGTTCAACATACGCACGAGATCGTATCGACGAGCTCTACAACTTTCATGAAGAAAGTTTTCCCAAATTCTGTACGTATAAGAAGTCACTTTTTAAGACCCCCTAAATAACGTTCGTTTTCGAAATAAAATCGTTCGAACTAATTCCACAACTCCTTCAAGCTTCGTATTCGTGCCCACGCCTACGAAATCATTTCCAAAATGACATCGGACGTTAATTTGAATTTTTCGGGTATTACAATCTACCCTCCTTAAAGAAATTTCGTCCCGAAATTTAAGCGCAAGTCAATTCCTCTCGATTAAGGTTGACCTAACCATAGAATCTCCATCTTTTCCAAATCTGTAGTAATCTACAGAGCCTCAGCTCTTTGTATAAAAATACATTCCTATGGCCACTAAATCCTTTCATCACAAACGTAAACTCACACAACAACTGCTCAACAATACTCCACATCACATACACAAAATCGTCACATGGATCATCTCATAGATCCTCACATAGATCAACACTTTGTACTGGCATACAAGCACAGTAAACACTCCCACAAAGTGTTTCGCTACTCAATTAGAATCACGGTAAGTCTCTATAGTAAAACTCAAGCATGCACCATTCTACACAACAATAGAGATGCATCACTCAAAACAATTCGTCCCCAAAAGCACGCCAATAAAATATGTTACCCAGTGATGATGACTTGGGCTTGCTCAATCCTTGGGCTAAGCATTAGGGCTGGCCAATTGGGCCGAAGAAACCGAACCATCCACATTTCGAACCGGCCCGAACCAATTTGGGTTTAACATTTGGGCCTACCATTCGGGCCGAACAATTGGGCTTACCAATCGGGCCGAACAATTGGGCTTACTATTTGGGCTTACTATTTGGGCCTACCAACTTCCAGCTCGGCTACGGTATGAAATTGTACATACCGTATATAAGTATGTATACCGTACAGACCGTATATACGTATGCATACCGTACAGACCGTATATACGTATGTATGCCGTACATACCGTATATAAGTCCGTATATCAAGCATATACGAGATCCAAAAATATTTGTAAGAGGTAAGGTTCGAACTCCCGACCTCGAACACGAAGGTTTTGCTCCCAACCACTGAAGCAAGAGCTGCCTTCATTAATATATGCTCACGTGTTATATTTATTATGTCATAAGCGACATAAATAAAATAACGGGAGAGGCAAGGTTCGAACCTCTGACCTCTTGTACAAGAGCTTTGCTCTTCAACCACTAGAGCACCAGCTGCACTCGTTATTCTCCATGCAACTCCTTTTATTTATTCTATCATAAGCGATAGAATAAAAACAAACTGTCGGTACACTCCACGTGCCACGACACGTCGCTTTCGTGATTTACGGAAAGCAGATCCCTTTCGGCGAAAGCTGTCTGCCACAGCGTCTCGAGATTCGCTCGGTCCCCCTACACGCTCTCCACGCGCCCACAACTTTTCCGTGTTTTTGGGCGACTTTAATCCAACGTGTAGTTTGAATCTCTGAGATCGTCCATCCAACGGTGGAGATCTGCTCACCTTGTTCTATAAATAGGTGCATTCGGGGAATGAGACTATTCACACCAAAGAAAAGAAAATTTCCCCAGAGTTTTAGCCATCCTCTCTCAATTCTCTTCTTCCATCCGATAACTCAAATCTCTTCTTCCATTCTCACATTTTCTCAACCCTATCTTGTGCTCTATATAAACCTCCTTTTATCTCCTCCAGATTTTACTCGGTTTTGTCTAAGCGTGCAGTTTCAAATTCCTTCTCCTTCATCATGGTTCGAACCAAGATTACCGCTCGCATGAGCGTCAATCAACGCTGTGTTCTCTCTTTAGAAGAAGAGGGTCGTCAAGCGGCCGCTTGCGCTGGCCTCACTCGTCCTGGAGACCATCGTCCTATACGTGAGCGTAGCCGCAGTCCCCCTCCTCTGCCTCGTCGTTCTCCCAGACTGCATCCCAGCGAGTCCTCTTCCTCCCTAGCTGCTCGTGCTCCTCGGCCTGTGGCCACCCTGGAAAGCTTGTCAGACTCAATTGATGCACTGCGTTCCTCCCTCCGTGATGGTATTATGGTGACGGATTGGCGAGTCACATGTATGATCGATTACATCACTGACATGAACCTCTCTTTGATCCGTTGCCACACCGCAATGAACAAGCTTGCTCAGGAGGTCAATAACATGCAATGTCATCCTCCTGGGTTTCCTTGCAAGGAAGTTGTTGCGTCACTCCACAAGGACCCTCCTCCTGCGGCTGAAACCAGCAAAAGGGCTGCCACTCGTCCGCGCACCGCTCCTCATGTTCCTTGGGAAGATCTTGACTCAACCAGTAGTGACTCGCAGGACAGTGAAGAGGTCGATGATCAAGTCACCAAACTCAGGGAGGAGATTGCTGAGCTTTCCCAATCAAAGGGGAAGAAGTAAAAACAATTCATCTTTTAGTTATTGTATTTCTTTTTCTGCATTTTAACTTTCGTTGTACAATAACTTTATTTTGCTTTTGACTTGTAATAAGACTGAATGTATGTGGTAGTCTTTTCTTTAAAAACAACCAACAACGCCACCAAGAATCGAACCTTGGTCACCCATTGCTCTTTCAAAATTAGCCAGCTCTGCTGCACTCGTACTTCTAGTAATTCCTTGAAGTTTTCTAGATTAGTCTCCAACCTTACGTAAGACATATCTTGATTCACCAATCAATACTGGTAAAGCACCTAATATCTCACCCTAACTATACCCCCGTTCAAAATCCTATTCTCACAACATCTGTTCCAATGCATTGATAATACAACACTAGCACCCCTAGGGTTGCAAAACAACATTATCACCTCAGCTCATATGTCGACACAATGTCTCTTCACAATCAACCCTATCACAAGGTCGTATAAATTTTTCCATATGTCAAACCATACACAAAATCTATCATAGAGATATATCCCCAATAATCACTCTCAAAACGCAACTGTAAATCAAGTCACACAAAGGTCTAGCTAAAATCAAGGAATAATAAAGCTAAACACTTCCCAAGCTTTGCATACAACTTTTCTTTTCTTAGAATCTCCAGCACACACCATAGATGCTATTGCTACAGGTACCATACTTTTCCTCACATCGATAATAAACTCTACTACCCTCCTTATAGGTAACCTAAGTATCTCCCAAATTACATCACTACACTCAAAAATCAATATAGTCTTGAGAATTCTACCCCATAATCTCTCACACTCCTATCATCTTGAGTTAGTGAGATCAATTCTCATTCCAACTGCTCATATATTCTCAATTTATACTAATAACTCAATCTCACACAAGATTAGTATAGTTACCTCAAAGCCACTTTAAACACATCACCCATGCCAATTACCAAAACCCCACTAAGACATCTCGTTACAAAACAAGATATCTATTATTTGACATGTACATCTCATCCAAAAACATATGTACGTCCAACTTAAGAAGGCAAACTTTCTATCCATTAATACTCGTATCCACACTAGGTACGTGCATAGGTCCACACCATGCCTTCAACCAAACACTTCAACAATCAAAAGAACCTCATTTCCATAAAACAATTCTCACTGACTCAACAGAGTTAATTCCGAAGGTTTCCATTCCTTAAAGATTATAACTCGCGGCAACTGAACTCATTCTAATACGAACTTCCAAAACAACTTTAAGGTTCAATGTACTACCCCTTTCGAATATCCATCACCTAAGAAGTATAGTATGCTTGGCTAATACACGTATAGCACTTAAAACATGGCATGAGTCAAATACAAGTCCATATTAGCCAAGTCAATACTACAGGGAAGGTATTCACGTTCCTAAAACGACCTAGCGGCCTAAACAACTCCCAACACTCACGCATACCCAATGACTTAGCCAATACCGAAGAGCACACGATGGGGATCCGCTGCAGACGGGCCATCACTCGGAAAGTATTGACACATCACCAAATATGCACCTTACGCTCTGATACCAAACTGTCACGCCCCGAATTTTGAATAATAAATTCAAATCCGAAACATGAATAAACAATTAATACAAATAACGTTCTGAATTTTTTTTTCTCAGAAACAAACACACCACTCGCCACTCAACACAAAACTCGAAAAACCTCGAGTTAATTATTACAATTCACTCTTACAAAGTAAAATCGTAAAGCTCTAAATGAGCATAACAAACCTCACAATATAATGCTGTAATTCACATAACACTACTCTAAGCAGCCCGATCACCGTCCTGGTTCTCCTGACCTGTAGGATTACCCGCTACACAATTTGAATAGTGTACCGGGAGTTGCAACAACACAAAACCCGGTAAGCTTTTTACAGCCAGTATGAGTAAACAAGAAAGAACTGTTGATTTTAAATTACAATTCTTATAACTCAACAACACAACCAACAATCTCAACATCCACGACGCAAACGTCAACCAATTCAATATCACCACTTTGGTCCTATCACACAACACTATCACCACTTTGGTCCCATCCCATAACACGTTAGAGCTCTAACTGCCTCGTTACCTCTGACACCTTGGCCTAGGGTCAAGCAACGGCAAAAATACTTCGGTTAACACTATAACCGTCGCGCTTTGGACATCCCCGTCCTCAGCACCATATACTTCGGTTAATAATAAACCGTCGCGCTTTGGACATCCCCGTCCTCAGCACACAACTTCGGTTAATAATAAACCGTCGCACCTTGGACATCCCCGTCCTCAGTACACAAACACTCCGGTTATCCTTAACCGTCGAACTTCGGACACTTCATCCTCAGAACCCTACATTCTCTAACTCTATACATCCTCCAATGTAAATCATGAATATTAACAAGAACTCATCAATCATGTTCATCACATGTAAATATGGTAAGTCACATGTCAATTCATAATAATTTAATCATCCCAATTCCACACTCTTCAATGTCACACCATTCACATATAATCACGTAAATATATATATACGTAATTATCCGCTCAGGGATAATCACTAATACCAACTATAGTTCACATGCAATAAAACCGAGAAATTCATTTGTATAGTAAAAATCATTTTACTTACCCATGGACCGTAGTTGATCAAGTCCATATGATTTTAAAACAAATATTTATTTCATAAATATTTTCACGCAATTACGACAAAATAAGGTAATTAAATTTATTCGGTTCGTAATATGAACCACGTGAGGTTTACTCACCTCTAATCCCGCTGCGTCTTCTTAACAGCTCAAAATACGATTCACAATCGTCCGCCAACTCAAACCGTCAATCACCTAATCAAACATGACCTTAACTTAGCCAATAACTCAAAAACATAATCAAACGACAATCCAACGGTCGGATTGAAATTAAATGATGATCCAACGGTCGGATCCTCACGGATCGCCTTCCTAATCACTGTTTTGCATTTATACGAAGATCCAACGGTCGGATCTTCGCCCATGACCACACAAAGCCACTGGGACAGTCATAAGATCATCATATCAAAACTACAAGTCCATCTGACGGTCCTAACTTCACAGATCACAAATCTAACGATCGAAATCGATCTAAACTTAAAAATTCATAACTTAATCATACGATATCCAAAAATTGCGTATAATATATCGAAATGATCGTATTGAAATATAGAATCTGAAAATGTACAGAAACCATATTTTTGATCCCCGGAGGTGGCCGGAAAGGGCCGCCGGAGTTAGTGGCAGAGCCGCCGCCGACCACCACCAATGGTGTCGGGGCCGGGCTGCTCTTCTTCCTCTCATCATGCTTAACAACTTTCATAACTAGCACGAAGTCTGAAAATGACCGGAAGGGGTCGAAAATTACCTTGAACAGTATGAAGGTGGCCGGAATTTTCCAGAAACCGGCGAGAAACTGCAGAAAACGGCGAGCTCCAATTCGACGTAAAAACGTCAATTTAAGGCTTCGATTCCTTCTGAAGAGTTGTTAAGAAACTCAAGAAGAACTCACTGGTTCAAGAATCACAGAAAAATATGGTCTGTAGCTCGAGATATACCGATCGAAAGCTTCGGTGGTCGGAAAAATTCCAGAATTTTGCAGAATCCGGCAAGGCTCGATTTCGACGTCAAAGATTCAATTTCAGGCCTCGATGCCTTCTAGAGAGTTGTTAACAACATCAAGGGGAACCCACTGGAAAAAGAATCAATCAAAACGATGCACTACAGCTCGCGATATCTTGATCGAAAGTCTTCGTGGTCGGAAATTTTCCAGAATCCGGCGAGCTTGAATTCCGACGTAAAAACTTCAACCTCAGGCCTCGATCCCTTCTTGAGAGTTGTTAATAATCTCAAGGTGAACTCACCAGGCCAAGAATCACAAGAAAAGGTGGTCTATAACTCGAGAAAATCGGATTCGAAGGTGGTTTTCGAATTAAAGCCGGCCGAGCTCCGACGAACGTGAATCCGGTCACTCCAGGTGCGATCCTTCTAGGATGATGATCAGCATGTTGAGGTGAGTTCAGGGAGCTAAGGATCGTGAGTTTTGGTGGCCGGAATTAGGAGAAAACCGGCGTTGACTGTTTTTGGCTCAAACCTTGCAGCTCCGGTTTGCCGGATTTGAGGCCGTTCCGGGGAAAGTGGTCACGTCCAGTAGCTAGACGACGTCGAGGCGAAGCCGTGGACACCTCGAGAGCGGCTTGAGGTGGCCGGACGGTGGCGCTGCTGGCAGAGGAAGAACGCCCAGAAAGAAGAGAAAAAGGTCGGGGGAGAGGAGAGAGAAGAGAGAAAACCGGGGGAGAAAATAGAAAGAATAGGAAATTTTGGGATTTAAGAAAAATTCCAGAAATTCTCCATATTTATAGAAAAAAAATCCCGATTTTCAAATATTCATAACTTATTCATACAAACTCCGAATATTGCGTTCAACATACGCACGAGATCGTATCGACGAGCTCTACAACTTTCATGAAGAAAGTTTTCCCAAATTCTGTACGTATAAGAAGTCACTTTTTAAGACCCCCTAAATAACGTTCGTTTTCGAAATAAAATCGTTCGAACTAATTCCACAACTCCTTCAAGCTTCGTATTCGTGCCCACGCCTACGAAATCATTTCCAAAATGACATCGGACGTTAATTTGAATTTTTCGGGTATTACAAATGTAGTGTTAAATTGCAGTAGTCGATAAATGAAAAAAATTGTGTGGTTTGTGTCAGTCTAGTGGGGGGCAGTAGACAGAATATTGACCCTCATAATGTGGGTTTTTAGACGTTATCTGTTGTTTTGAGTGTGAATAACTTCTATAATCTGTGAAACATAGGAAGCGGTGTAATGTTTGATGGTCTATTGGGGGGCAGTAGACACATTAGTGCCACCCAATAATGTCTTTCTTAGGAGACAGTAATCATCTCTTGTTGATTTGTTTGTGATAAAGTGCAATACACTGTGAATCCTTGAAACTGGTGCAAGTTGTAATGGTTTAGTGGGGGGCAGTAGACACATTACTGCCCCCAAATAATGTCTTCATACGAAGTCAGAACCCTTCACTTAACTGGTGCAAGTTTTAATGGTTTAGTGGGGGGCAGTAGACACATTACTGCCCCCAAATAATGTCTTCGTTTTAAGTCAGAACCCTTCACTTAACTATTATTGACAGATTATTGTACTTTAATAAACTCAAAACAACATAAGACTTATCAAAACTCTAATTTCAGTGATTAATTAACCACAGTTAAGAAATTAGTGGGGGACAATAATCTGTCTATTACCCCCCAATAGACCACAGTTTTGACGTCGTCCGAGACCTGCAAGGGAAGCCCAGACCCGATTCCGGCGTGGAGCTTCGGAGCTTCCCGGACATCTGACGAACAAAACTGGCGAAGCCCAGACCCGATTCCGGCGTGGAGCTTCGGAGCTTCCCGGACATCTGACGAACAAAACCGGCGAAGCCCAGAGGGGTTGGGATCGTGGAGTTAGATAGCGTCATCCTCTGGTGGTCCGACGGTGGGACAGAGCGGCGGCGGTGGAGGCCGACATCGACGGTGGAGTGGTGGGCGTCGTGGCTCAGAGAGAGAGAGAGAGAGCCTGAGACGAGGTTAGAGAAAGAGAGAGAAAGAGAGAGAGAAAAATCGATGAGGGGGAGGAGAGAGAGATATGAGTGTAATTTGTTAATTAAAATGAGGGCAATACTGTCAAACACTGTTAGATTGGGTAAATGGGGTTAAAAAACTCTTGGTGGAGTAAGTGGGCAATTTTTGGCCAAAAATTGGGTAAGTGGTCACAGCCCCAAAATTAAATTCACTAGATTAAGAAGAAAACTACCCCTTCAAAAAAAAAAATGTACACGAAAGCCTGTGGATTAGCAAGGGAGGGGGAGGAAATGAGTTTCCTCCTCCTATATAACCAAAATAAAAAAGTTTACACTACAAAAAAAATCATTAAATAGTCTAAAATATAAATTTCGCATCTTTTTTATTTTCCTTTTTAACCAAATTTCCTCATTCTGTAATACTTTAATTTTTACCATTTAGTTTATTTTTTCTTGCTAGATTGGTTGATTTTCCTTCATACACTATCAAAATGACATATGGGAAATTATCAAAATAAATAGACTAGATTTTCATTCTTGTGAAAAGGGAAAAGAAAAAGAAAAAAAATAAAATAAAACTCCATGTTAGTTAATACAAATATTCAATCTGATTAAAATATCTTATTTGGCTGTGCACAGTGTTGTTTTTCTATAAAAACCTATAGAGCGAGACTCTGGTATAGCGCTGCCGGTAGGGACTGAAGGCGAGATTACCAGAGCCGGCCCTGAGGGCTGCAGCCTGAGCCCGCCGCCTCAGGCCACCGGTCTCAGGCGGGCCTCCAACAGTTTTTATTTTTATTTTATATATATTGTAGTTCAGTACGACTTTATATATATTCTTTAGCCACCCAAGTTCAAAACAAAATAGTACCTTTTTTTTTTTTGGTTTCTTTTGTATTAAGTACCTTTTTTTTTTCTCATAGCTAAAAATAGTTTCATTTTATATTCTCTCACTTTTTTTTTCCTGTTTCTTTTGGTATTAAACAATTTTTTTTTTCCATTAGTAAATCTATACTATTATTAAGAGAAGAGAGTTTGTTAGCCAAAATCCAAAATTTTGACAGAAATGACCCTAGAAAATTAATAAACTTTGAGAATTAATTAAATCATAAGGACAGTTATGACATTTACAAAATATATTTTTATTAAAAAAATAAATAAAAATATAACCCACAACCCACTTTTCTCTCCCATTATCTCCTGTACAATAACCGTTTTCTTTTTTATTTTCAGAAAAAAAAAAAAAAAAAAAAAAAAAAAAAAACTTGCACATGCAGAGCATGTGTAGAGAAAGGCTAGTTCTAATTTAAGAATACAATATAGATGTTTTTTTTTTGTTCCTTTTTTTTCATTGCTACTAGTGTATTTAAGTTTCAATTTATTATAGGAAAAAAATTCGTATAAATGTTTTCCTCAGGCCTCCAAAATGTCAGTACGGCCCTGGAGATTACCGACAATTAGGAATGATGGCTCTGCGTATTCTGGCGTGGAACTGTCGAGGAATAGTTAGCAATACAAGAAGACGAGCACTTATCGATTTGATACAACAAGAGAAACCCAAAATCCTCTTCCTTTCAGAAACCCTCTGCAACAAGAAACAATTGGAAACCCTACGAATTAAGGTAGGGTTTGATAACTGCCTAGGCTGGCCCAAGGGAGACGATAGCCAAGGTATAGCTTTCCTGTGGATGAACGACGCACAAGTACTACTAATCAGATATTACTCTGCAAGACATGTAGATGTGGCTATAGGAGTGAATGGGGTGGCAGATGAATGGCGGCTCACTGGGATCAACGACTATGCGCAAATGGCAGATCGACGTAAGACCTAGAACTTGATGAGACGACTTGCAGCCCAATCAACGCTACCATGGCTGATTGTAAGCGACTTTAATGAGATAGCGGATAATTCTGAGAAGACGAGGGGACTGAAGACGAGATTACCGGCAATTAGGAATGATGGCTCTGCGTATTCTGGCGTGAAACTGTCGAGGAATAGTTAGCAGTACAAGAAGACGAGCACTTATAGATTTGATACAACAAGAGAAACACAAAATCCTCTTCCTTTCAGAAACCCTCTGCAACAAGAAACAATTGGAAACCCTACGAATTAAGGTAGGGTTTGATAACTGCCTAGGCTGGCCCAAGGGAGGCGATAGCCAAGGTATAGCTTTCATGTGGATGAACGACGCACAAGTACTAATCAGATATTACTCTGCAAGACATGTAGATGTGGCTATAGGAGTGAATGGGGTGGCAGATGAATGGTGGCTCACTGGGATCTACAGCTATGCGCAAATGGCAGATCGACATGAGACCTAGAACTTGATGAGATAACTTGCAGCCCAATCAACGCTACCATGGTTATTGATTGTAGGCGACTTTAATGAGATAGCGGATAATTCTGAGAAGACGAGGGGTGTGCCTAGAAGACATGCTCAAATCCAAGAGTTCAGAGAAGTGATGATGGATTGCTTTCTGGTTGACATGGGATACTGTGGAAGTTCCTATATATGGTCTGATCACCAAACGAAAGGGCGACTGGATAGAAGCTTGTGGACAGTAGAACTACGAGGCCTGTTTCCCTCATCTCAAACCACCCACTTGCCACCTAGTTCTTCGTATCATAGTCCACATGTTAGTGAGGCTTCAATACCCCAGTCTGGCAAGAGGAAATCTCTATTCAGGTTCGAACAATTCTGGGTAACTCATAGTGAGTGTGAAGAGATAGTCCAATGTGACAAAAACATGTGGATGATGACCCAATGTACCAAGTCTGTCAACGTATCAAACATATTGAACGTGAACTGACAAGATGGTAGAAACAAACTTTCATGTTTCAGCAAGTGGAGATGAAAGCAGTTCGAACTCGTCTGGATGAACTGTTACGCAAACCATATGATGCAGCTAACCATGTTGAGAAACAGGCACTACAAGCAAAGTTTTAGGAACTACTTACACATGAAGAAATAGTTTGGATTCAATGTTCTCGAGCCTTATGGTTGAAGGGAGGAGACATAAATACTACTTATTTCTATAGAAGAGCCTCAAATGGCAAACAGCATAACATAATTTTGGGTTTGTTTGATGCTAATAATCAGTGGGTGAATGATGCTCCTGAGATTGAAAGGGTGATCAGTGAGTATTATTAGGAACTGTTTCGCACTGGTGGGATCAACACAAGGGCACTAGAGCTCATCCATACACTGTCCAAGCCAGGGTTACCGGAAACATGAATGAGAGATTACTAGCACCTTACTCTGATGAGGAGATTAGAGCAGCCTTGTTTCACATGCACCCATCTAAGGCACCTGGCCCTGATGGAATGTTGCCGTTTTTCTTTCAGAAGTACCAGAACAAAGTGGGACAAGATGTTTGCACAGCAATGAGACATTTGCTCTCATCAGGTGTTTTGCTCAAGGAGGTAAATTTTACACACATCACACTTATTCCTAAGGTTAAGAGTCCAAAACATATGTCGGACTTAAGACCTATAGCTTTGTGTAATGTTTTGTACAAAATTTGTTCAAAAGTTTTGGCAAACAGATTGAAAAGAATTCTAGCCTTCTAGGTGATGTGATATCACCGTTGCAAAGTGTCTTTGTCCCGGATGGTCTGATTTCTGACAATATCTTGGTTGCAACTGAAGTAACACACCATTTGCATAACAATCAAAGAGGAGGTGATACACACTTTTCACTGAAATTGGATATTAGCAAGGCATATGACAGACTGGAATGACCTTTCTTGCAAGCTATTCTTCTGAAAATGGGGTTTGCATCAGATTCGGTGGAATTGGTTATGGTCAGCATCCAGTCGGTCAGTTATTCTTTTTCAGTAAATGGAGAAGTTCAAGGTTACATTAGACCATCCAGGGGTATAAGATAGGGTGATCCATTGTCACCGGCCATACCTATTCATGTTGTGTGCAGAAGACCTATCATCTTTAATTAGACACTTTGCACAACAGCAGTGGATCAACGGTTTTGTCCTTGCACCAACTGCACCACAGCTACACCACCTTCTATTCATAGATGACAGCTTCCAGTTTGGCACAGCTACTGAAGAAGAATGTCAACAGTTTCAAAATGTACTACATACTTATGAGGTAACCTCTGGTCAAAAAATCAACCTGCAGAAAAGTGAAGTACCTTTTAGTAAGAACATTGATATAAACCGGCAGCACCACTTGGCAGACTTGTTGGGAGTTCAACGAGTTGACAAGCATGAAAGGTATTTGGGATTACCTACCTATGTGGGGAGGACAAAAACGGCGACATTCAGCTACTTGAAAGAAAAAATGACAACAAAAGTGGTCAGTTGGCGAGCTAAACTATTGAGTGGAGCTGGTAAAGAGATTCTAATCAAAGCAGTAGCCCAGACAGTACCAAACTATGTGATGAGTTGTTATAAATTACCTATTGGCTTGTGTGAGGATTTACAACAATTGTGTGCAGGCTTCTGGTGAGGTGACTCAGAGGAAAAGCAGAAAATACACTAGAGGTCTTGAGATAGACTGTGTGTACCAAAGAAAGATGGTGGCATGGGTTTTAAAAATCTACACTGGTCAACATAGGCATGCTAGCAAAACAAGGTTGGAGATTAGTGAGAAATCCTAACTCACTGATTGCAAGACTCTATAAAGCTATTTATTTTCCAAATAGTGATTTTCTACATGCAGAAATTGGGTGAACAACCTTCGTTCCCTTGGCGGAGCATATGGGAAGGTCGAGCAGTCCTATCACAAGGTCTACGGTGGTAAGTAAGCAATGGGGAGAATATTGATATATGGAAGGATTGTTGGCTGCCAGACTCTTATCCTCGCTGCCCTAGTTCACCACAACCCCGAGATGCTCCAAAACGAGTTTGTGAACTAATTTGTCCTGTAACAAGGAGATGGGATGTTGAAAAAATTGAGCAGTGGTTCTCACCAGTGGATATGGATTTAATCCTAAGAATTCCACTTAGTAGAAGAGCTCCAAGAGACAGAATGGTTTGGCACTTTAATAATAAAGGTTTATTCACAACAAAAAGTGCCTACTACGTTGCAAGAGATATAGCTTTGGGTCTGGTCCTTGCTCCTCCACCAGAGCCGGATATGTATGGCAAGCTATGGTCAGCTATCTGGAATACAAAGGTTCCGAACAAGGTAGCATTACAGGTATGGATGTCTTGTGTTAATATCCTACCAAATCGATGCTGTTTGAGCACAAAAGGACACATGGGTGACTTGGTGTGTCCAGTTTGTGCAAATGGGTTAGAACTTAGAAGACAACATACATCTATTTACTAGATGTATACATGCCCAAGAAGTGTGGGCAGCAGCTGCTATAAATCAACCCCAAGGAGGAATTGATGATTTGAAGGATTGGCTACTTCACCTGGTTACCAATATAAGCAAAGAAGATTCTGCTAAAGTCATGATGCTAATCTGGGGAATATGGAAGAATTGAAACACCCAAGTCTCGGAAGGCAGGAAACAACACCTTCGTGATGTTGTACTGATGACTATGGGATGGTTAGAAGAATTTGTCAAAGCTAACACTACAGATACTCAACAGAGAGCAAGAGACCAAGGATGGGTGATGCCACCAGATGATTGGCTGAAATGCAACATTGATGGTGCCTTTGTAGCACAAACTGGGCAGAGTGGAGCTGGCATGATTTTCCGGGATACTAGAGGGCAAGTTAGGGCAGCAGCTATTCGGCCATTGCAGTCAATAACCACACCCTTTCATGCCGAGCTACAGGCCTTGTTCGAAGCAATTCAAATGGCAGAAGGTATGAACTATCACAAGATCATTTTTGAAACTGATTGCTCTATGTTGGCAGCTGCAATGAATCAAGAAGAAGGGGACCCCTCCGTGTAGTTTTCTTCTTGATGATGTGAAGGACCGTTTGTGCACTCATGCGGAGTGCGGAGTTTGAAGTAGCTTTTGCTTCGCGTGAGGCCGATACGGTGACTCATAAGTTAGCAAGAAAATCATGTAATAGTGTTGACCAAAATGGCAAAATTGGTTTGGTTCTGCTCAGGAATGTCATTATAAACTAGTGTGCTCATTGATTTGTTTCAATGAAATCCATTTCAAAAAAAAAAAAATCAAAATCAAAATCAATCTAAAAATCCATGCAAATGATGTACATTTAGAGGAGTAAAATAAAAAAGAGAGAGAAAACATGGTTCTATGTACAATTTTCTTTTTTGATTATTCACAAAGTTATTTACAACAATATCAGGCATCATAAAACTGCTTCTAATTCGTTCAGCATATGTACATCCAAGAATCACATCCAAAGGAAATTCATACATTCCACCCTTTTGTCTTTTTTTTTTTCTTTTCCCTTTTTTTTTTCATATTTTTTAATAACTTACAAAAGCAGATTTTTTTTTTCTTTCCCTTTTCGTTATATTCAGTAGACTTATTTCACAGTACCATCAATTTTGAACGGCAAAGAAAGATGGCAACAGCAAGAAAGCAAGTCCTCCATGGTCTGCCATATCTGCTGATCAAAGTTATAGTAGCTTTGACTAACTTTGGTCAGTCCTCTTCTACACTATCAAGTAATCGATATACTATCAACAAACTAGGCCAATTTCGATTTCATCTTTTTCCCCTTTACCTAACGGATCAGCTGTTCCTTAGAGAAGAGAGCCATTCTTCCATAAATTTCTTGCTCTCTGCACAAAGAAGCAAAATGCAGACAAATAGTCAGCTTACGTTATTCATTTAAATTGAAACACATGCAGTAAGTTGCAACTGGATTTCAGTAAGGAAGCTTAACTGAGACAACAATCCAATCAATACATACCACCAATTACCACATCACAAGATGATCAAGATTGAACTATGTAGTTCAAGGTGGGACGCAGGAAACAAACGAACATGATATGCAATTCTATGTCCGTAATAAGAAAAACCAACCATAACTGAAGCCCACAAATTCCTGGCTACCACCACACATTGGAAATAATCCCAACGGATTCATGATAGCAACTCTCAATTCAATCTATCTATAAAAAACTCTATCTTTGAGATCTCTTGGCATCAATGCAAGGAATTTATTCAAACTAATAATTTATTCTTTAAAGTTAGCCCATCAGTTTTTACTTTTTACTTCCTTTTAAAACTGCCGACATTTCACTTGAGAAAGTGTCAGAGTTTTACTTGAACTGCAGCATAGACAAATATACCATGTAAAGTTGATTGAACATAAGATGCATGAAAAATACCATGTAAAGTTGATTGAACATAAGATGCATGAAAATCTAAACAGAACTATAGGAAAGCAAAAGGGTAGGTCGAGATTCACCAAGTTCAGAGAAATATCATTCCATTACGACATACACCAATTCTAAGCTGACATTAAGATCCCGAATTGTATATTGCCTAGCACTTTCAATGGTCACAAACAAATTATGGGGGAAGACATTTTCCTAAAACTCAACCACTTATTGCCTAGTGCTTTTGAGGTGTTACTGGCAATCAAGGGGAATCATGTCAATGAACTTTTCCTAAAACTGGTATCCCAACCATTTCCAGTGGACTCTACATTTCTACCATTGCATAGCATGTCCCCGAATTTATCCAATTTGCCTCCACAGTCATGTTAAATTTGAACAGACTAATTGTTTATTCAGAAAAAAGCGGTAACAGAAAAAAGAAAGGAAAAACTTTTCGGTTTACAGTCAATGGCCCATCAAATCAAACTTGTGATTCTCACTCAAATTACCATCAATGACATAAATAACTAAACCATCTGTAGTTAACATTAATGGTAATGACTGACGTATGAGAAAGAGCCCTCAGGGTCTTGCCACAATTGACAGTAGAGGTATTGTAAAATGACTAAAATCAAATTAACAGAACCAAAAGCCTGTTTTTAAAACGCCGTGAAAAATCAATAGTATTAAACATTTAACATTAAGGTTTGATGCAAACATTTCATATAAACTATAATATGTATTGCACAGAGCAGGATAGAATTGATGGAAGGGAAAAAAAAAACGATGAACAGAGAATAACCAGGTACAAAAGAACACTTACCATCTGAATAACCATCTGGGATGCTCCCAATAGTATTCTGATCTTTGTTCTTTGATTTCCCCACCATATCATGAATAGCATGCCCATAGCATGGAACCAGCACAGCGAAACTATCGTCTGCATCATCTTCACTCTGGAACCCAGGTCCATGAGGCTCCAACCATCCAATTGACCAATCCGAGTCATCAGATTCAGAACCAGAAACACACTCTCCATCAGATGGAACGAGAACACCATCATATTCCCTATCAATTTTCCTTTCTTCCCGACTATGCCATTTCCGCTTCACCTTTCTAGATGCAGCCATATTGGCCCCTTTAACAGAAGGAAACTTTAATGCATCAGATTCCCGCAAACCCGATTCAGGGGAAGAATTTAAACAGGTTCCATTAGAGATTTGAGGCTCCTTCTGCTTTCCACTCCACAACCACCACGAAAGATTGGTAAAAGCCAAAGCCATTTTCAGTCAAAGATCTTTTGCTCGTTCTGCCGAGTTTTCACAATAAATATAATTTCAACCAATCTGTACGGGAGCATTCCAGGCCAAAGCAGTGGGAGTGGAAACAAATAATATGATGGGTAGCTTCAGCCTGTCCATGAAATGTTTATAAGAATAGAATTAGTCGACGAAAATCATAATCTAAAAGGCATACCAACCTCAATGACTACTGCAAAAAGAGAAATCGCTCAGGTTCAGAACATATTGCAGAACAAACAAGAAACTAACAAATGCCCAGGAATTGCTTTAGCTTTATAGACATGACATAAGAGAAGTTTGATTTCTGAGATGTAGAGGACAATAACAGAAAAAAGATTACTCTGCATCTATGACTTTAAATCTTTGCTTGGAAATTTCAACCAGCACATGACATAAGCAAAGTTCAATTCTTTCGGTCGAGTCAATTAGCAAGAAGATTCAAGGTCTCCCTTTTCAGGGCAACCAAACAAAGATACAGGCATATAAACAAGTCCAACAACTGTGAAGATTCAATGAATACAGACACCCAGTAAAATCTCATCCCCAAAAACAGAACTTTCCAAAAGAAGAAAACACGGATTTACCAAACATAGCCATGAATGCGATCAAATACAAAAAACACCAAATTACTTAACAAACACCAAAATCCTTGTCTTAAGAGAGACGAGAATAACAAACCCACAACAACCCAATTTCAAATTTCCGATCTCCGATTTCCCAAAAACAAAAAGCAATCAAATTGACACGAAAAAGTTGCAGCATTTTTATCATGGTTGCTGAAACTTCATGCCAAAGGCTTGTGATTCAAGTAGACCATAAGAACAGAGAAGAATTGAAATTTCTTGCCTTGAAGATAATCAAAATGAATGAGGGATAAAGTCAGCGAGTTTAATTTGGTTACCTTGAAGGCACAAGTTAGATTATATTTTAGGGTTTCTTGAAGAAAGCAACCCCAGTTTTGATCTGTGTTTGTTTCAGTCAGAGAAGAAAAGGGATTGATTGTTCCAGCTTTAAAGATACATCGGCTGGAATTACCTGCGGGTGACTGCAGATTGTGAAGGGTGTACTATGCTTACACGTGTGCAAATGTAGCCATGTGATTGAGAAATTTGTTATAAACGTGCTTTTGTACATTGGCAGATTGGCTCTACTACCATAGGCTTCACTTGTGTTAAGGATAGACTTCCTCTTTGTAGTGCCACGTTAGAGGTAGAATCAAATTAGAGCTTTGCTTTTTCTCTTTTTTGTTTATTTCTACATGGGAGAAAATCAAACTCCTGATTCAGTCCTACTCAATTCTCAACTTTTCTGTAAGGACTTAGAATCCAACGAGGTTTAGATCATCTTTTTTGTTATTGAGATTTGATCTCTTTGTCCGACTTCTGATTTAAGTGTGCTAAAATCTAACTAAACGTAAGTTTTTATCCTGATCAAGCTGTGGAAGACTTCCGACCGTCATTAAAGATTACGTTCTCACCTCTTTCAACCGTCTAACTTATCCATTTTTTCACCAAATATTTTTTTGTTGCTTAACTTTATTGGTAAACAATTTTTGAAATAATTTTTGTTCTCACCTTAAACCGAATAGTAAATTTGCATTAAATATTACATTTGACAACAACTTACAGAAATTGGTAATAAGAGACTCGTTTCATAAAGTAAAAATTATAGCAATTTAGTTAAGTTTTACAAACATGGGCCTAAATCTTAAGTGAGTTATTTGGGTTGGAAAAGTCTTGCTAGGATTCTTTGGGTTGGTAAAGTCTTGTTACTTGTTCGTAGTGATGAATGGAGGTGAAATTTCGCAAAGCAAAGATATTTTCAAATACAAAGGCTTTAACCCTTTGTGCACGGATTCAAAGTTTTGGGACAAAATAGAATTAAATTTTGGTGACTTGACTGGGATTTGACCTTGATTATATAGGGAATTTACGTGTACAAGTTGTTCAAGTATCCCTCGCCGACATGTTAGGAGAAATCCATGTTCTTAGAAGGTAGAAATTTCTACTTATTCCCTGCTCATACTAACAAGTCAACAAGAAGAAAAATAAACGGATACTAGTACAAATACTAAACACGTTGAATGCCACTTTTATTTACTTTAGAATTACAAAACTCTCCGGCAAGGTAATTAGCTAAATGTTCGATAATCAGGTGAATATTCATTGAGATATATTTTCATTTTCAAAAATGAAATACATTGGTAATTCAATAAAATAATTACTGTTCTTTGGTTTCATGTCACCAAAGGTAATAAGGTATACATTAGTTCGGTGACTTGCCTTTCAATTGTCCCCTTGCCGGAGATTAGGTGGCGGTATAGGTTAGGCAACGGTGGAGGTAGGTGGTTGTAGGCCTGCCAACGGGCGGGTATAGTGCGGGTTCTTAACGGGCCGACCCGGTAAGAACCCGTTAGCTTAACCGGTTTTACAGGCTAAACCCGGCGGGTTTGCGGGTTTTCTGTTGGAACCCGTGAACAATTTTTTTTTTTTTTTTTCAAACCCATTGCAAACCCGTGAGCAGATTTTTTTTTTTTTAAAAAAAAAAAATTTATTCTTTTTATTTTCATCATTGTTTTGGTCGATTGAGTATTTCAAATACTTGAGACAGTGTTTAAAAAAGAAATTGTTGGTTTAGTCACGAGGAAGCAATACGTTTAAAACAAATATTTATTTCCGTAAAACAATTTTCACAACTTGGCGATTAAATGTAAATTAATAAAATTCGGTTCGTAAATGAACCATGTGAGATTTACTCACCTCTAAATCCCGTTGCGTCTTCTCTAACAGCCAAAATCATAAATGATTGTTCAATGCAATTCCGTCAAACACTCAATCACATACGGTCTCAACTTAGCATACAATTCACAAATCACAATTATACGACGATCCAACGGTCGGATCCTCAAGGATCGCCTAGAGAATCGTCTTTACCAATTTATACGATGATCTAATGGTCGGATCCTCACGGATCGCCTTTTGAATCGTCTTTTCACAATTATATGATGATCCAACGGTCAGATCCTCACGGATCGCCCTTAGGATCATCCTCTCAAAATTATATGAAGATCCAACGGTTGGATCGTCCTGGATCGCCTTTAAAATCATCCTCACGAAATTATACGACGATCCAACAGTCTGATCCTCACGGATCGCCCTTAGGATCATCATCTCAAAATTATATGAAGATCCAACGGTTGGATCGTCCCGGATCGCCTTTAGAATCATCCTCACGATATTAAACGATGATCCAATAGTCGGATCCTCATGGATCGCCTTTTGAATCGTCTTTTCACAATTATACGAAGATTCAACGGTCGGATCCTCATCCAAACTCATCGGAACACTTCTACGATCAATATATCAAATCTACAAGTCGATCGGACGGCCTGATCCTCACAGAAAGAAGAGAGAGAGAGAGAACTGGGTTTTCGGTGACGGAAAAGAACCGTGGAGGCTACTGTTCAGCCTGTGGTCGCGTTTTTTGTGGTTGCCGAAAGACGAAAACAGTCAAAATGAGTTTTTAGGAAAGGGTTTGAGTTAACGGGTTCCAACGGGTTTAGCACGCAAAGCCCGTTAATTTGCTGGTTTTTTGCGTGTGGGCTTTTTTTAGCACGGTTTAATAAACGGGCGGGTTCGTGCGGGCTTTTAGCGTGCGGGTACCGTGCGGGTTACGGGTTTAAATGCCAGGCCTAGGTGGTTGCATATGTGGCAAAATATAGCATGTATTGATTGCTTTTGTGCAAATATTTAGGGGTGGACCTACTATAGTACATATTGGAGCAAGCGCAAATGTAATTTTGATTGATGAAACACGAACTGAGATACTTGATGTCTCGAATAATTGTCATGAACTAAGATATTTGATGTCTTGAATAATTGTCGCAATTTGCCAAAGTATTTGATATCATCCTTTCAATATCTTGATTAGGAGTTTAGAATCGTCCTCAACCTGAAAATGACTAAGATTAAGACGCCGAGTCCATAGAAGACCAAAGCAAATCCCTTAGGCTTTTGCTTGCAAAACAGAAGCAAAGTCATTGGCATGAAACCAACATTCTATGTTTAGGGAGAGACCATCCTTTAACATTCTATGTTTTTTTTTTTTGGCTAATTTTAGCTACTTGTTGAGGTTCCCAAAAGGCCAAAACTCCTGCAAATGACGTCTACAACGTTTCTGCGATTGATCAGATTGGTTAATTGTGACAAGTCACAAGTATATCATCCATCTGTAGTTCTGTACTGATCCACATCTCTCTATGCATGAACAACTGATCATATGCCCCAATGACCACAACTTATGGATAGGTGTGTCATCGAAAAAAAAAAAAAAACTTATGGATGTGTCCAGGTACAATTGGCTATAATAATAATGGACATATAAAAGTTAAGCAGTCAATTATATATACATAGCTGATATGCTCGACAATATATTATTGCATTGCTCCTATGCATGCCAATCAATCTGATGCCCATTAAAAAAGTTGAGGCTAATTTTTGCTTTCATCGTCCACTTCGAGAGTAGATAGATCGATAAGGACAATGGCGTTAGTTTGGTAGCCTCTCAGTCTCTCAGCCTAGAAACTTCTATTATATCTATATTTGGTCGAAACAATCTGATAGGTGTCACCAAACAAAGAAAAGAAGAAGAATACAAATCTTCCTTCATCAATCCTATTTATTCATTCTTTTCAATCATTCATTCAGAGTGAGACTTATTCTGATTCTAAGCAACCAAGGAAAACGGTGCACATGGCAGAGATGATTACGAAGAGAAGGGTTCAATTAGCTAGGGTCTTTTAGGGTTCAATTACTCAGACACAACTAGTAGTGTGATTCCCTTGCTAAGAGAACATTGATACGGAAATTAAATGGATCTGGTTATCTTCTTTGATTCTCGTCCACACGAATCTATTGAAGTGAAGTATTTGTAGATGGCTGTGAATTATTAATATGTAAAATTGAATTGAGTTTGATGCATGAAAGACACACGTTTATTAATTTAAGATACAGTTCTCAATTACAACTATCTGTGTGATCTAACGATGCAACGGTAGGGCCGAACGTGAAATTTTCATATCTGAGACGAACTCTAAAAGTTGAGCCTTATGTGTATTCAAATTTTTTTTTTCTTCATAAGGATTTTCCGGAACAAAGTCTATAAACTCAAATCCTACAATTAAACAATAAGGCCAAAGATTTTTCAAACCAAGGTTTAAAATATTAAGCTAACATTAAAAAATAAAAAATAAGTTTAAAATAAGTTTTAACATCTCTGAGAACTATCGGCCTCTCAAGTGATCATATGCAAGAGCGAATGCAATTCCAAGAGCCATGTTAAGTCCTTGTTTCCAAGATAGCACAAAAACCGAATCGAAGCTTCTGTGGAACTCTGGTGCTTCCATTAGGCATGAACTCATGCACCAGGAGTAACTCACTCTAAGACTATACCCTAACAGCACCATATCCATGATGCTAACCAGAATCTTGTGCCGCAAACAACCAGCCATTGTATCAAGTGAAAAGGATTACACAAACAGTCAATCCCATTATACAACCAGTCATGCTAGAGACCCTTTATAAACCTTAGCTGCCCCTTCTCCAACAACTCAGTTTCTCTTGAGTCCCTTTGCAGCTGATTTATCTCTGCACATGACAAAGTTGTCGGAACTTAGGCCTTGTCTACTTTCTCTTCTTTGCAAACACATAACAATCATGAAAAGAACTACAACTATGGAGTAGACTTAAGCAGCTAAACCTCTCAATTGAAAAGCCATCACCAGTATCCTTGTTTTCATTTCATGAGAAGTACTAACAAAAGTAGTGCAGATACTAGAATCATCTGATGAAGAGCCCAAGAAACAGTCCACCGTGAATCCACAGAAGATAGAGGCTGAAAATCTTGGATCTCCCACCTGTCAACGAAGTGATTTGAAGCCGTGCCTGGTAGAGGTAGAGAACCCAACATGCATCAACTAACTCCATAATTGCTTGGAGAGGTCAATCTACAAAACAAGAATGGGCGTTGGAGGCTTACTTAACAGTGAATCCAAATATAGAAGATGTATTTAACAGGAAATCATATTCACAATCAAACAAATATCAATAATTGCAATTAAAAGCATAATAAAATTAGGGCAGAACATACCTGATTGGAAAACACATAATATGTGTCTGAGGTGGCACCAAAGTGAAGAGGAACTGAAACCATAGTACAACCAATTATAAACTTGTAATCTAAATTGACTTATTTGATAAGCGGAAAAGCCAGTCACCAAATCATGCCAATGGCAGCAGTTGTTAGTTTGAGTCTGCAATTACCAAACTTGCCGATTATTCCAGCGACCAGAGAGCTTGATAGCTTAGTGAAGTCCAAAGTAGTTATTGGACATCTGTAGTTCCAGCAGGAAAGTAAAACGCTCGCAGCACCTCAATTGCATGAACATCGCCATCATAGAAGGGAATTGGTCAAGATCAGCATTCGGGGATAGATCTTCAAGAATATTCATGAACATTGAAGATGCTTGGTATGAGTGGGAGTGACCATATAGGGGATGAACAGAGAGTTATTATTCATCCATCCAATTCCATATTCTCATAAATCTCTACTGATGTTCCAGGTGTACAATGAGACTTGGATCTTACCTGATGAGCAAAGATCAAATTAGTCAGAAGGACTTCAATTCACAATGCAATTCATATTGACTACCAAAAAGTCAGGATTTAACATCTGAGAGATATAAATATTTCGGAATGCAAATGAACCAGCTTAATATGTAGTCCTTCAAACATGCATCAAATCTTATACATAAGATATCTGAGGTCAAAAGGCAAGACACAAATTGTAGATGATCACAGTAAGAGAACATAAACAGACACAAAATTACACAAAAAATAAATACACATTGTAATGGTTATTAGTTGAGAAATAACTGAATTTCCTGATTGTCATCAAAGAAACAAGAATTTCATTTCTCATATAATTTGCATATCCAGTGAACGTAATCCCCTCCTGAAAGCCATTGGTGAGTGGTGTCTCATATTAATAGATGCAAATATATCACTACGTTCATACTAATCTTTAATTAAAGTAAAGTAATAATAATAATTGTTGAAACACAAAAATGCTCTTAATAATGCAAGGAAAAACCAGACTAAACTTACAGCTATCAAATCATGCTCTGAACTTTTAACCCCATTTTTCCTGTTTTCTCATGTTTACCATCAACTACTTTTCTGGCTAAACCATGGTGTATAACTTTAACTTTAAAGCTTGTTTCTAAAACAAAACCAATAAGTTTAACATCTTGTCCACACCTCCAATGCATATGCCATCTTACAATAAGGCAAGCAACATATTCTATAAATTTATCAAAAATGTAATTTTTAACATCCTAAGCATTTAGTGAACAAATTTAAATATAGCAAGTACATAGATGGTTCACGTCAGTATAAGAAGCAAATAAATGAGAACAATTTTTTTATACATCTCTTGACTTACTTCTTCACAATCAAACCATATGCTGGGAACACTGGATATCTTGCTCCAATCTTCACCTTCCGCCTTGCGGCACCATTCTTTCAGTTCAGGGCAATCTATTACTATGAAAGACTCAAGTGAAGTTGGTAGTCCATCAGAAGGCAAGGACAGAAGCTTTGGACAACGCCTGAATTCCAAATGCTTGAGGGATTTTAGCCAAGAAAGTGATGGAAGACAGTCAAGTTCAGGGCAAGAGTCCATTGTGAGTTTAAGTAGGGATGGTAAGTCACCTAATTTTACTTCTCTCCACTCTTTCAAATTGAACATGATGTCAACTTCTAATATCTCAAGTTTCGGAAATGCAGGGAATACTTGATCAACTAAGCCATCTCTGAAAAATTGATGATTGATTTCTTTCACCCCATTCATCTCTATAATAGAAAGTGATTTGAGCATTCGTAACTGCCCAATGGACGGGAGAAGTTGACAATTAGTACATCTGTAGAGAGTGAGAACAAGAAGTTCAGCAAAAGATGGATTGCTTATCCAAGTTGGAAGTGTTGACCCAGCATAGTGTTGTATCTGTAACTCTTTAAGGCCAGCATGGGGTTGAAGACATTCAAGGATTTTCTCTTGTCCCTCTATTTTCTCAGTGAACACATTACTCCACCGGAGCTCTAGCCTTTGGAGGTATCTCTTGTCGATCAAAGCAGCTTCCTCAGCCTCTTCCTTATCTGATACATTTTCAAGCCTTGAAATGCGAAGTACTCCTCTAAGATTATTCAAATTCTTAAGCTCTCCAATACGGCACCCCTCCTCTCGACCAACCAGAAATGCTGACAGAGTCTGAAGGTTGGTTAAGTTTCCAATGTATGGAGGCATGGCCCGCAATTGCCTAATGATATCCAAATCAATATGTCGTAGATTGACAAGCTTCTTCGTGCCCTTTGGCAACTGAAGGAAGTGTGCACAACCTCTAAGTTTTATTGTCTGCACATGGTGAAGAGAATCTATTGACTCTGGCAACTGTGTGATGGGAGTATTGGAGAGATCCAAATATCGTAATGATTTTACATTTCGAATGGAACTTGGCACTTCTGAAACAAGTGTTCGACTCAAATTTAGTGTTCTCAAATCCTTTAAGCTCAAAAACAGGTCACGAGGAACATGTTTGATGGAAGACCCATGGCCAGACAGGAGTAGGAGGGTGCGCAGACGCTTAAAATTTTTGAGAATCCCAAAAGTCATATCACTAATTTCCTTACAATTCAAAGACAAATGCTGTGTCGTTTCCAAGGCTCCATCTAAATTACCATCCACGGCTGCAAAATAATCCACCAGCGCAGTTGTTTTTACCAACTCTGAGAGTGAGAGCTTGACAGGATTTACTTTGTAGAATAAGTTGCCCGGATTATAGGTGGGTACCGAAAATACCGAATCAAAATCCACCCTGGTATCACATCTAGAGGGCACAAGAAAGCCCATCTTGTGTAAAGAATTGAAATAAGCATTACCAGTGTCCTCCATTCTCTCTGCTTGGCTCTCTTCAATAAAGCCTTCCGCCATCCACATTTGAACCAACTCATCTTTCCTAAACTCATAAACTGATGGAAAAAGAAAGAAATACATCTTTAACTGTTCAGGTAAACTCTTGTGTTCTATATCTGCAGAAATAACTGTTTCTGGTCAGAAATCCAGCAAAAGGTTATGTTCTTTTTGACATGTAGTTTGAGAGAATGATAGATGTTCAACCGCAGTAGCAACCAAATCCATTTCTCTGCTACTGGCTACTGCAATCCATTCATATTTTCATTTTTCCGAATATTCTTCACTTTTATCATATATCAATACATCTACTGGAAAGACATACAAGTACAACTCGTACCTTGTTGTTGCGCAACGTGAGAAGAAAACAAGGAATTGTCACCGCCGTGCCAAAAACACTTTTACTCCACCCGTTGAGGTTGGCTGATCAAGACTATCCACTGCTTTTTGCCTTTCATTTTCACCTGTTTTTTTCTCGACCAGTTTCACAAAAAGTCATCAAATATGAGTTGGCAGGTCAAGAAATTGATTCAGAAAGTGACCAAAAGTGACTTTTTGTAAACAATATCTAATTGATAAAAAAAATAGTGAAAATGAAAGGTAAAAAATACTAGCTAACTTCAACCGGTGGACTTGCTCTTAAACACATGCAACTCCCCGGCCACAACCTCCTCCAACCACTCCTTCGTATCAGGGTCAACCACTCCTTTTCGAGTTACGATCCCGTTCCCCTGGTCAGCTACTGATCAGGGATGATTTGGTCAATGACCGTTCGATTGAGATCGGACGGTTGACAGCTAAGTGATGAGATCTTAGATGAGAGCTGTCAACTGTCCGATCTCAATCGGACGGTCATTGACCAAATCATCCCCCTGGTCAGCTACGGATCAGGACTGTTTATTCTCGGCCTTTTCTTTCCCAAAAAAAAAAAAAAAAAAAAAGCACCAAGACTTCTCACATTGAAGTCCTCTCAGACCTGAGGAGGAGCTTGCTCTGCTCTTGTTGCCGGTGAAAGAAAGAAGCTTACTCCCTGCCTTTGTTAATTCCCATGGCGACGACTATAGCGTCTCTAGTGCTTTCGACCGGCATCACTTCGGCAGTTCTTCAGGTTCTTCTCGACAGAATAGCCAATTTCACTCAAACAAAGATAAGCCAGTTTACCCAGCTGCACGTCGAGTTCTTGAAGTTGGGAGCAACAATGTCCAAGGCTAAAGCTCTTGTGGATGATGTAGAGAACAAGAAATGCTTTCCAGAGGCTTGCCGAATTTTGCTCGAAGATGTCAAAAGCGTTGTTTTAGATGCCGATGATTTGCTGGATGAGATTGACATGGACCTCGAAAAGAGGAATTCTACTGACTTCAGTAAGTATCAGGTTAGTCAAATGTTCCTATCATCTCGTAGATTCAATATCCCTTCTGAGTTGAGCAAGATCCATAAAGAACTGGTTGGTTTAGTAGAGAAACTGGAGAGCTACTGTATGATCAATTCGGGTCAACCTCAAATGGCTGCTCCTGTTATTCCCAGTACTTCTTTAGTAGATGAATCGTCTATAATTGCAAGAGGTTCAGACAAGGAAAAGATCATTCAGATGGTCTTGTCTGAGCAAGGAGAGGGTGGAGGAAATGTTTCTGTGATTCCAATAGTGGGAATGGGCGGAATTGGGAAAACGGCACTTGCTCAACTTGTTTACAATGATTCAGACGTGGTTAAAAATTTTGATTTTAAAATCTGGGTATCTGTTTCTTTGAGCTATGATGTTGTCAAGATTACAAAATCCATTTTTAACTCCCTTACTGAGCAAGTGTCTGGGTTGTCTGTACTCAAGGGAGCTTTTGAGTTATCTGATCTAAGCAAATATTTTGAGTTGAGTCTTAATGAGATTCATATTCAGTTACAAAAGAAGTTGAGGGGGAAGAAGTTTTTGCTTGTACTTGACGATATGTGGAATGAGAATCCTAGAGATTGGGATTTATTGAAATTGCCTTTTCAAGTTGCAGCACAAGGAAGCAAGATTGTGATGACTACCCGAAGCGAAATTGCTTCGTCTATTCTTTCTGGTGCTCCTGCTTATCATTTGGATACTTTGTCTCATAATGATTGCTGGACAATCATTAAACAGACGGCAGGACTAAGTGATGCACATGAAAAGGAGTTGATTGGGTTAAAGATAGCTAAGAAGTGCAAAGGGCTTCCTTTGGCGGCGAAAGTGATTGGAAGTGTCTTACGTTATAAATCTGGAGTGAGGAAGTGGGATGCTTTGTTAAAATGTGAGCTTTGGGAATCTCCAGAACATGGAAACCATATCTATCCAGCACTTAAGTTGAGCTATGATAATTTGTCTTCTTATTTGAGAAGATGTTTCACTTATTGTTCTATCTTCCCACGTGATCATGAATTTGAAAAAGATGATTTGGTTCAGTTATGGGCAGCAGAAGGCTTCATTCAAGCTCAAGGAAGAGAAGAAATTGAAGACATTGGAAGAGAGTACTTTGGTGGGTTGTGTTCGAGGTCTTTTTTCCAAGTTTCAGATGATGGTCAACCAAGATATAAAATGCATGACCTCATTCATGATTTGGCGAGATTGGTTTCAGCCAACATATCCTTTTCCATGGAGGATGATATCTCAACCATCCTGCCCATACCTAGACATGCTCGGTATTCTTCATTGCTTTGTCAAGACATTAAGCCATCTACATTGGAGGTGTTTCACAGGTATGAGAAGCTGCGAACCTTTATGCTGATTTCTGAACATGCATCCAATCTTTACCAAGTTCCATATGATTTCTTTATAAAGTTGGGACGCTTAAGAGTGTTGAATCTGAGTCATAGTGGCATCTCTGACTTGCCTGACTCTATTAAGAATTTGATACACCTTCGTTACCTAAATCTTAGTCATACCTCTATCAAAAGATTGCCGAAATCTTTAGCAGATATATATGGGTTGGAAACACTTAAGCTCAAGAATTGTTGTGAGCTTCTTCAATTGCCTGCCAACTTGAAGAACTTGATTAAGCTACGACATCTTGACTTTGATGGATATCGTTTAATCAGTTCCATGCCAATAGAAGTTGGGAAACTGACCAGTCTTGAAACTCTGCCTGCATTTATAGTGGGAAAGCACAAAGGATATCAAATTGGGGAGCTCAAGAACATGAGGTTCCTTCGTGGATCCATTTGCATCACAAATCTTGAGAATGTGGCAAGTTCTGTAGAGGGTGAGGCTGCTATGTTACACGAGAAGCAATACCTAGAGAAGTTGGAGTTAGAATGGAATGAAATGGGTGCTCAAACAGTTGAACAAGAAGTTCTTACGAGCCTTAAACCTCATGTTGGGTTGAGAGAGTTACGAGTAACAGGCTATTGTGGTTTAATATTTCCAAATTGGATTGCTGACTCATCATTTTGCAAGCTTGAGAGAATCGACATAGACAAGTGCCATTTTTGTACACTTCTTCCTTCTCTTGGTCAACTTCCAGCGCTCAAGTATCTTCTCATTCAAGATATGCGTGCTTTGGAAAATGTGGATCTTCTGTTATGTGGGTCGGCAGGTAGTTTTCCATCATTGGAGACGCTCACATTTCGGGACATGCCAAAGTTGAAGATTTGGTCAGGAATAAATGAAAATGACATGCCTCACCTTAGAGTGCTAAGCATGGACTCTTGTCCAGAATTTGTCACACTACCTTCAACACATTACCTAAGATCACTTGAAATGTTAGAAATAAATCGTTGCCCTGAGCTTCAATCATTGCCAAGGGAAGGACTGCCACTCTCACTCACATGTCTGATAATTTCGGAAAGTGATATTTTAAAGGAGCGATGCAAGGTGCAAGGTGCAGATTGGGACAAGATCAAATCAGTCCCCAACATAATGATTGATGATGAAGTGATTCCCATGGAAGGACGTCAGAATTGAACATTGTTGACTGTCCATCTAACTTGTTGAAAAGTTCTGGGTCTGATAAACAGGTACTAACGTAATACTGTTAACTGAAATCATTGGTTATTTGTTCATCTTTTGACACGAGTTTGTCTGATAGATACATCACTATAAATTTCCTTCTTCCTAGTACCATAAAGTTATTAGCTTTGTATATCTAATTGTGTCGGAACTTGTTTGAAATAGGCTATAGTTTAAATACTCTTGTAATCTAAACTAGCACTGTGCATACTGTGAATAAAGTTCATGAGGTGCCTTAGAGATTTCCTTACATGAAGGTGACAGCATTATCAGATCAGTGTTGAAGCTACAATATAACATGAAAATTTATAAGTCCTGAGGCATGAAAATATAGAGTTAAGACAACCCGGTGTCTACTTAGTTCTGAATAACAGAGTTGTTCTTTTCTTGTAGAAAATCCTCTTCATATTGGGCTCTGCCAATCGTTGCAGCAACTACTTGAAGCAGTTTCAAGTTGGGGAGTGTTTGTTCTTTTTCTGGGTGATCCTAATGTGAGTAACTTCTTGTACTATACATGAACAATTTGACATTTTAGACTATTTTTTGTGAGAAGATTTTCTGTTTACAAGTGGTTTGGGATTTATTGTAAAACCTGAGTCTGCAGGTTTCATGCAATATGGGCAATTTGCTCTCTCTCACATAGGCAGTGAATAATTCTGTCAATCAAGCTCGTTTATGTGTGTTGTTTTACTGCAACTAGCTTCACCTCAACTCCATCATGGATAATAAATCGACTTTTACATCTATATTTTGTGCGGGTAAATAAGATTTGTGGTGCTTCCCGAAACATGTTGTGTTGCTCACATGTCCTTGTTTATTGTGTTCTGTTTTCGTTTATTTTCTGTTCTCTTTATCACTCAATAACCATCCTGGTTTGAACTTGGGAACATTTTAATACATTTTAATCAGACTTTAAGGCCCATATATTAAATTCTGTGTGGAAATTGTAAGTGTTGCAAGTGATATTCTTTCTCTCATAACTAGAATGTGTGGTTTACATGTATGATGTGTCAATAGTAATTTACAAGTTTTCCTCCTTTTTTTTTTCCTTTCACTTGCATATGCTTGAACTATGACTTGAGCTGATTAGATTTACCTTGACGTTAATAATCATGCATTCTTGGCGGCCAAGTTTATATTAATCTAGTTACTTGATTTACTTCCTTCTCTTTTCATGGCCTCACGAGCTAGCAATCGAGATTATGTCACATTTGGGTTGGAGAAGTTTGAATCTTGTGTCACACGAATAATTGAACATTCTTTTCAGATGTACTATACAATTAAATCTAAACCGGGCTGTGATTGTGATAGAGCCACCTTATAATCTATCGAGTTGTTAGGCTAAATTGTACTCGTGGATAACCAAAGCAGGACTTGAAGGATGATTTCGTTACTCTTCGTAGTGACAACAATGGAAGGCCCTCTATACATTAGTCTGCACTGTACTGAAACAGAAAAAAATTGGTCTCTATTCAGTTAATTGAATGTTCTTTTCAAATGGTACCCGAGTTTGAAAACAAACTAAGATAGATGACCCTCAAGGCCTTCATCATACATTACAACTGTTGCGTTGCGTTTTAGGTATAAATGAAGTATATGATGGAAGCCAATCTGATTGATGAAACTCATATCAGTCCTCAAATTTAATTCAAGTATGCATGTATCAGTTGTAAACTCAAGTTGGATTCTGAATTTAACTCATGATCAGGCAGATTTTAATCATTTTACCAAGGCATAAGGAAAACATTCTACAGATTGGCACAACTAAATGCAGAACTAATGACTCGATTGCAGAAGTCACCATGAGACCACCATAACAGAGAGGAAACACAAATTGCAAAAGGAGTCAACATAGAACGAGGATATCTGTAGTGAAGCTGGTTTAGAGAGCTGATGCTCATCATCTTATTCCATATTCTGGGACTTGCATACCTGGTAGCCAAAGTTCAACAGTCAGAATGATGTCTAATGCACAATGTAATTCAAATAGATTATCATAGATCCAGGACTCAACAACTAAAAGATGCAAATATTTCAGACTGCAATTGCATCAGCTTCACATGGATTCCTTCAAATGAGGTAGATTTATCGAGCTAAATCATCTGTTTCATTCTATATGTGAATTCAAATGTGAGGTCAAGACAGGCAAGACCCAGATAGTGAATGATCCAAAGTAAGAGGGAGAATAGGAATAGATACAAATTTACACCAGAAAATAAACTACAGTTCTGTAATGGCTTTATGACATGTTGAGTACTAAATGAAGATGAAATGAAACACCAGATTAAACTTACAGCTATTGATTCAATCAATGAATCCATAATCCCATTTTTCTTGTTTTCTCATGTTATCAATGATTTTTTTTCTTTCTTTTCTTTCTGGCCTTGGTGTGGAATTTACACTTCAAATCAAGTCCACAACTGATAAGAGAAGCAACTTATTGGATAAGTAAATCAAGAATCAATTTTTAACATCTAGGCCATTTAGTGAAACAAATTACACAGAAGTATATACAAAGATTGCTCACCCCAGAGCAAGAAGCAGAGACATAAGAGCAAAACAAACTGTTTTTAGTTGACTTACCTCTTCACAATCAAGCCATATGCTAGGGAGATGGCATATCTTCCTCCAATCTTCACCTTCCATCATGCGGCACCATTCTTTCAGTTTCGGGCAATCTATTACTATGAAAGACTCAAGTGATGCTGGTAGTCCATCACAAGGCCAGGTCAGAATTTTTGGACAGCGCCTGAGTTCCAAATGCTTGAGGGATTTGAGCCAAGACAGTGATGGAAGAGTGGTAAGTTCAGGGCAAGAATCAACTGTGAGTTTAAGTAAGGAAGGTAAGTCACCAATGTTTACATCCTTCCACAGTTTCAAATTGAGCATGATGTCAACTTCTAGTATCTCCAGTTTCGAAAATGCATGAAACCCTTGATCAACTGGGTTTTTCTTTCCCAAAAACTGGTAGTTGATTTCTTTCACCTCATTCATTTCTATAATAGAAAGAGACTTTAGCATTGGTAACTGCCCAATAGATGGGAGAAGCTCACAGTGTTTGCATCTGTAGAGAGTAAGAACAACAAGTTCAGTAAAACATGGATTGCTAATCCAAGTTGGAAGTCTTGACCAGGCATATTGTTGTATTTGTAGCTCTTTAAGGCCAGCATGGGGTTGAAGACATTCAAGAATTTTCTCTTGCTCTTCTGTATTCTCGGCAAACACATTACTCCAGCAGAGCTCCAACCTTTGCAGGTATATCTTTTCGATCAACGCAGCTGCCTTAGCCTCTTCCTGGCATGACACGTTTTCAAGCCTTGAAATGCGGAGTACTCCTCTGAGATCATTCAAATTCTTAAGCTCTCCTATACGGCATCCATCATCTCGACCAACAAGAAATGCTGACAAAGTTTGAAGGTTGGTTAAGCTTCCCAAGTGGGGAGGCATGGACCTTAACTGTCGAATGATATCCAATTCGATATGTCGTAGATTGATTAGCTTCTTCATCCCCTTTGGCAATTGAAGAAAGTGTACACAACCTCTGAGTCTTACAGTCTGTAAAGTGTGAAGAGAATCTATTGATTCCGGCAACCGTGTAATAAGAGTATTGGAGAGATCAAGATATCGTAATGACTTTGCATTTCGAATGGAACTTGGCAATTCAGACACGAGTGTTTGACTCAAATTCAGTGTTCTCAATTCCTTTAAGCTCAAAAACAGATCACGAGGAACATATTTGATGGAAGATCCACAACCAGCAAGCACAAGAAGTGTACGCAAATGCTTAAATTTTTTAAGAACCCCAAAAGTCATCTCATCAATGTCTTTGCAAATTAAAGACAAATGCTGTGTCATTTCCAAGGCTCCATCCAACCTACCATCCACAGCTACGAAATACTCAACCGGAGCAATTTTTCTTCCCAAACGTGAAAACTTGAGTGGATTTCCTTTATACAATAAGTGGCCAGGATTATAAATGGGCACAGAAAATACTGAATCAAATTCCACTCTGTAGTCACATCTTGAAGGCACAAGAAAACCTTTGTTCCGCAAAGACATGAAATACTCACCACCAATATCCTCCATTACCCCTCCATGGATCTCTTCAATAAGGCCTTCAACTATCCACATTTGAACCAACTCATCGCTTCTAAACTCATAATGTGATGGAAAGAGAGAACAATACAGAAATAACCTTTTTAATTGTTTGGGTAAACTGTCATATTCTTCATCTTCATGCACAACATTTTCTTCCAAATTTGGATGGCTTTCCTTCACTTCCAATGACTCTGACAAATTTATTTCTGAAGAAATCAGCTTCTCATTTGGCTCCCCCGAAAGTTTCAAGTTCGGACAGTTTTCTTCTGCTCTCAAATTAGTTTCTTCATCAGCTCTTTTATCAATTTCTACTTCTTCCATTTCTTTGAGGACCTCCCTTATGTACTTGAATGCCGCATCAACTGAGTTACCATCTCTAGCTCGGGTTTGCACTACAAATAACTTTTGACCGCTTAAGGATAAATAAAGCTCTTTGAATTTCACTGCCACATAGTGATATGCTTGCTGAGCTAGAGCCTGACTATTATTGTGCGGCTTAAAAGGTTGAAGTCCTTGAACCACTCACAAGCTGACAATGGAACCTGGCCTATCTTGTCTTCAAATGCATCATATTTGTTTAGCACAAGAACAAATGGAGTGTTACTAGAACAAGGGTGCCTCACCAAACTCTCGAACAAATCTCTGCTTGCCAACAATTTATTATGAAGACGCCCATTACCAAGGGCCCACATTTGATCATAGTCACTCAAAGCAACAGAAAAAATCACTGCTCTCACGTCTTCAAACATTGCAAGCCATTTGCACGCCTCATTTAGTCCCTTAGAACTAAGACAAATTAGTTGGTACCTGAGACAAGAAAACCCAGTGAGGAACATATTCATGATTTCAGGAGAAGCAAAAAGAAGATAAGACAGAAAGCACTTGATTAGGGCTGAAAGAATAAAGGTTTTACTTCGTTAATGGAAGCGGACATTCATAGTTTTCATTTTATAGCTCAGACATGGAGCTTCTATCATCAAATGAAAATTCTAGAGAGGTAAGGCCATTGCTTTGAGTAACTCCTTCAGCATATAACATGTCCTTCTCGGTTGGCTCATATTCATTACTTGATATTTCTATAGCCTGTTCAAATGAAACACCAAATATGTATGAGGTTAACAATTGATGATTTGAAATGTGATCCACCTTGCTGGAATCCATCTATTATTAAGGAAACCACATATACGCCACATAATATAAATTAGACAAGTAAATAGCCAAAGATCATTAACTAAATTTGAAATTATGCCATTAGAGGAATGCTACCAATTCAGTGATTGACAAAACTCATATTCCAAACAAAGTGTTAACAAAGATATGAAATTCCATATCCAGTTGACTATCTGTTTTGGTCAGAAAATAAAGTAGGCCTCATTATTCTCTGCATAATGAAATATATGGGATTCATTACAAAACATCAAAACAAAACAAGAAAGATAATAAAAGTTTATGCAGGCACGTTGTTATGACAGTATCTCAACTATCCTTGTCCATTTCAGTCTGGACAACTCACTGCCGATGGACTTTTGCTGGTGATGGATATTTGATGAATCAAGATAAATAAGCATACCGCAGATGTAACCATATTGATGGACCAAATAAACGACAAATTCTGAATGAAATTGGAGTTCAAAGATGTGGGGCCAAAACAAGGAATAACTAACCCGATCTAGGAAATACTTGGCAACTTCTGGAAGACAATGTAATTCCTCCCTTCTTTTGTATGTTTCCTGGATGGCAGAATCTTTCCATACTTCATCTACAATAGGAGCATACTCACGGGTAGAAGCAGGGAAGAATGCATCGAAGTCTCCGGTAGAGATGATATCCAGCAACCAGTCAGAAAAGTGCTTGAATCTTTGGTTGATAGAATAGATGCATTGCTTACTTTCATCGACTACTGTTTCAAATAAATTCATTTCACAGTCAATCACTGCTCTAAGGGTCATTCATGCCTACAAGCAGAAAACCAAATAAGAAAATCTTGCACATCTCTAACAATTGTAAACATGTTTCCTCTACAATCTTCAGAAAACATATGTACTATTCAGCGTCGGCGTGGAAACTATTCTATCCCTATTAAGAGCCACCAAAATCCATGTGGTATGTAGATACTGAATGAAGGCAAACAAATTAACCAAATGTTACATTTGGGTTTCAAAGACTTTCCCAAATGGCAAAGATCAAATTCATGGCCAAGTATAAATTCATACCCATACAACTACAATGTATCTAGAGTCAAGAAACGATATTGCAAAGAAGGACCTAACAAAGAGCTACCTTTCCATGTTTCAACTTATTAAGAGTGTTGCCATCAGAAAAAGAACAAAATGATAGTCATGTAATTAAAATAATATAGACCTAATGGCGTCTCGTCAGCGGCCAACGAATCAGAAGTATTCTGCAATGAAGCTTCCTCTTCAAAACGTTCTCGGCCCTCAAGTAATATACTTAAGTACTTGTACATATTGCTTTGAATCATGAGCTTCATGTTCTGCACCTCCTCGGGAGTGAACTCATTCCCATATAAGAACTTGGCCTAGTTCACGGAAAAAATGAACAATAAACTAAATTCTAAAATGTCATACAATTTAAACAACATTACACTGGTTAAGCCAATGCAAAGAATTACTGGAACAAAAGCAGCAAAATGTAAACTCACCTGCTTGAAGATGGTGCTAGTTCCAGATCCCTCCAGACCAAATAACAAAAGTTTTTGAACTCTTGCCTGATCCAAGTATTCAGGGATGGACCTACTTGAAGGTTGTGTCATAGGATCTTCTCTTGGCCCATTTTGATTACGAGATGGTACAGGCAATGAGAATACTGAACAAATGAAACGGGTGGTTGCCTGCCTGTCAAAAACCAAACTGCAAATGTATAAAAACTCGACTCAAACTCATTTGCATAAATTTAAACTCCCACAAAACAACAAAATTCCAAATTCACAGTACGAGAGAACCTTTCCCCATATGTTCCCTTTAATGTTATTCTGCCCTTCCTCCTCATATGTACCATCTTCATACACCCAGAAATGCGTATCTCGAGGGCACTGCACGTTGGCCACCTGAAATGCACGAAATAATAAGCTAAGACTTCCACTGAAGACACGATCAACAAACAAGTTCATTCAATTGCAAGCTTTTAGTTAATGATTTCGCATACCTTGAGCACCCTAAGCTCAATCTTTGTGATCTCTCTGCCATTCATGAATACATTAGTGTTCCCATTGCTGGCATCAGCCCGAAGCTTACCCCCAACGTTCAGTTTCGGAGTAATGATACAATCAGGCTTCTGTCCCTCCTGAAACCAAATACACAAACACAACTAAACACAAATCCACAAAAAAAACAACAACGATAAACACAACAAATGCTCATCCATTACCTTTCCCCAGAGGCCCGAATCCTTATCGTACCAGTACCTCCCAGGCTTCAACTTCTGAGGAGGTACTTCACATCCCAAAATCTGACCCAGCTCTTCTTCCCTCAACTCCCTCCCATTCACAACCAACTGCTGCGGCCGGAGCTGATTGGCCGGACACTCCTTCTCGGCCCTCATTATCTGCCCAATTTCCAAAGGGCTACAAACCCTAGAAAGAAGCTTTGAACACTTTCCCAAACTGGCCCTCTTGGACTCATCTATAGGCTGCCCAATGCAGCTCACGCATTTTCGCCCCTCCGGCATTGATCCCATAGCTTTAAGCAAACAGTTGCTACAGTACTTTGAGTCACACACCAAACACCACTCCCTCTTCTTCAATCTGTTCCCTTTTCCACACCTGCTGCAAATCCCTTTCTTACTCGCTACCTTCAGCGGCGAAGCATAAGCAACCGGCGATCCCCAAGCAACCGGCGATCCCACCGGCTCCGATTGCGGCGACGAGGAATTCGAGTCCTCAGCTGAAAATTCGGAGCTGAAACCTGCCGAAAGCGACGTCGAAGTCTGCGTTTCGTTTGCGGAATCGCCGTTCCTGATCCGGCTGAACCGAGAGGCGACCCGATCGACCGGCTCGGCCACCGGAATCGAAGAAAGCTCCGAAACCGAACCCGAAGCTCCGGAAGCGGCGCTTTGAAGCGAATCGATGTCGACTGGATCAACCTTGGGGACTTCGTAGGGCAGCGGAGGGCCTTCGTACTCAACTGCGATGGAGTAGTCGAGATGGTCGTCGTTTCTGAGTAGCTCCTGCCAGCTTTCACCGTCCTCGGGTTCCCAAGCCGCCATGGCGCGGCCGTTAGAGGCTTTGCGATTGCAGTTCTCCTTTAGGCTTTAGCTTCAATTCCTGAATACAAAAGAAGCGAGAAGAGTGATACAGATCATCGTTTTATCACTTTTATGTCAACCAGCAGTCAAAAACTGCATGTATATACACATGTATACAGAGATTACAGGCCTTCCCATTAAGGTTAACCACTTTATTTAAAGTAATTACGGATTTACGATTAAGTGGTTACCATCAATTCCATAGTCATACAATACCAATCATTTTGGATGATCAAATGATTATCAATATGGTTAAAATTTTACATAGTTACTTATAAAAAAATAATAATAATAAAATAATAAAATAAAAATAAAAGATATCTTCACATATGGTATATGAATTTTAGGCATTTCTACACTTTGGTGTACTAACTTTCATAACAATCAGAATGGTGTATCAAGTTTGCTTCAATCTTTCATTTTGGTGTACGCCGTTAAGTTTTCCGTTATCTTTGCCAAAAAAAAAAATCCGTTATGTCAGTTTTTTTTTTTTTGTGTAAAAATAACGGAAAACTTAACGGCGTACACCAAAACGAAATATTGGAGCAAACTTGATACACAATTCTGATAGTTATGAAAGTTAGTACACCAAAGTGTAGAAATGCCTAAAGTTCATACACCATTTGTGATGTTTTCCCAAAAAAAAATCTAAGGAATCAATAGTGCATTTTTCTCATAGTGAGAAAAATGCACCAACAGTTCCCTAACTCTTGTGCACCGGCCAATTTAACACCCACACTCTCAATGTTATCAATGTGATACCTGAACACATATTTTGTTATCAACGACAAACATCCGTTAGATTTTCCTGACAAAGACGTTAGAATAGTGACGTGGCAAGCACGTGATATTTTTATTAAGGGCAAAATTGTCTTTATACTAAGTAGTTAAAATAATTTTATCTTTCTTTTTAATTTATTTTCCTTTCTCCTGCTTCCTCATCTACTTTCTTCTTCTCCCGTCCTCATCCTTCCTCAGATCCTCTCTTTCTTTTTTCCTTGAAATTTTTGGAATTAGTGTTTAGAGGATTTCGGGTTGGAATCTTGATTCATGGATTGGGGATTTTAAAATTATAGCAACATTCCTCATCATTCAACCCACTTGTTCATACTGAAACCCAAAAACTCTGGATCGCTTTCTTCCCATCAAACCCGATAATTTCTCAATTCCACCCATCACATCCAAAAACCCCAATCTTGCTAGAAAACCCTAACCCTAAACCAATTCTTGCAATTACCCCCAATTTCTTTCTGAATGGAAGTTTTAAAGAAGAAGCCATCATCATTCATCAAGAAGCATGAGATCATACTTGCAATTACCAAGCAAGAGATTGACATGGGCTCTATTCGAAAACAGAATAGACGTCTCTGGGTCACTCAAAGCTTGGGTATTGATTGCCCTGGTGTAGCAGTTTATGGCATCCGAGTAATGCTTCTTACCCTTTTTCACAAACTCGTTGCCCTTCTCCTACAACCCCAGTAAAATTTTAAACACAAAAGACCAGAGTCATAAAATTGTTTTACTTGTTGAGAAAGAGAGGACCTTGAGTTCAATAGCAGCAGATTCTTTGAAGGCGGCGATGGCATCAAGCTCAGCTTTTTCGCTTTCGGTTTGGGGTTCGGCGACTTTCTCCATCCATAGTGCCATTGCTTTGCTTCTCTGAATTCGCTTCTTCTCTTGCAAATCCAGTGGGTTGGATTTGGATTTGGTGATGGTTGGGTCAAAGCCTTAAAGGTTGATGCTTTAATCGATTCGGATGGATAGATTTAAAGAGAGAGAAGGAGAGACTTGCCATTCTTCTTTGTTCTTTTAGAATCCAGACCAGGAAATCGATGAACAACAACGAAACAACAGACCCATAAATTTTTTTTTTCAGAAGAAAAAAAAATTAACTAGGATTTGATTAGTTACTTAATTATCATCTCCTGTTAGAACCTCCGCGATCCTTAAACGTTTCGATACTCTTGTAACTCTCTTTATTCAAATTCTCAGACTTAACAACATCATCAAGAGCATCCCCAAAACGATGAATATCCAGAAATTTGGTATATGGCTTGATTTAGTCATTAAAAAAAAAACAAACGAATTAACAAAATAAAAGGGTAAATTGGTCATTTATATTTTTTTTGTCTCCGCGTGCTTGCCACATCACACATCTAACGGAACCGTCTACGAAATCTGACGGAAGTATCTCATCGATAGCAAAATAAGTGTTCAGGTATCACATTGATAGCATTGAGAGTGTGGGTATCAAATTGGCCGGTGCACAAGAGTTGAGGGACTGTTGGTGCATTTTTCTCATAATTCCATTGTATGACTACGGAATTAATGGTACCATTACTTTAGGTTAACCTTAGTGAAGAAGATTTGTGTACACATCAGTTCAGAAATCAAAACAAAATTTAGGTACAGTGTACATACCGAGTTCGTCGAGCGCAACTCCAAGGACTCAGGGCAGGAGAATCCCAAATTCTTGCGTATCTGTTCGAACTCACTGTCATTTCCTTCTACTTGGAAGCTCATCCAGTCTAAAGTATTGACCGAGCCTGAGTAGAGTGATGACCCCGCGGAGTGGTGGTAGAGCGAGGAAGGCGATGTAACGGCATCATAGTCAATGTTCTTCACCGCATTGCGCCTAACCCACTTTGGCTTCTGTAGGGTCTTCCTGGGAGCCATCGCTTTAGTTACCTTACTGCTCAAAACAATAACCAAATTCGAGGTCAATGACATGTCTATATTTTTTCATCTACTTAGAAAAGTCCACCAAACAATGCAAATCTTTTCATCTCTATCTATCCATCTGCTCTCCCCTCACTTGAATTTGAAACTGAGTGGCATGATTGTTCAACCTCAAAACTCATACTCTCATCTACAAAAAGGTGTAATGCAAAAGTCCCAGGAATAACAAATTATCTTTCAAATGCTGATCTTTCTTCACCCCGGAGATAGCTTATTGTATCATTATACTTATCTAATATTAGATAGAGAGGAGGAGAAGAGCTCTCCTCAAAAAAAAAAAAAAAAAAAAGAAGAAGAAGAACAATTTTCTATTCAATCCTCGTTCCCTACTAATTGCAAGTAAAAAGGAATCCGAAGCAAAAGATTTGTTGTCACATATTGAAGTATCTTCATGAAAGAATACCCTTGCCAACCACGGACTTAACTCCTACTCTCCTAAATGTAGAGATCGATACCTGTGAACTAGCTGTATATGATCGATTTCATGGTTGAAGTGGAAGGTTTAACAAAGAACGGGGTCATACATATCGAAACAAGATCAAAGACTCCAAATCTAAGGAAGATAAGCAAGATGATCATTTATAAGAGCACTTACTCGGAAATTCCTTCATACAGGGGTAAATACCCGCAAGAGGTTTCCTTTTCCTAAGAAGAAATTGTGGAGGGTCTGTGGTAGTGCTAGAAGAGTCATCGTCATTCCAAGTGTTGAGAATATATAGATCCCACATGGGAAAAATGGGACATTGCTAGTGGGTTTATAAGGGTTTGGCATCCATTGCCAATTGGTTTTGAATGTGAACCCCAGATTACTTTATCATGGTATCAGAGCGGGTTATCCCACGTGTGCATGCCTCACGGCCACACGGGCTCCACGTCACCCAAAGTTGTCCACGTGTATGGCATGAAAATTCGTCACACGTGCAGGGGCGTGTTGAGAATATATAGATCCCACATGGGAAAAATTGGACCTTGCTAGTGGGTTTATAATGGTTTGGGCCACTCCATCCATTGCCAATTGGTTTTGGATGTGAACCCCAGATTACTTTATCACCAAGTAGTAAAAAGAATACCCGGAGTTCGATACAATCTCTTTAATCAAAATATGATCTTCTTCATCATCAGAAGTAATCAAATCATCCTCTTCTTCTACTTCTTCATCAGAAGTTTCACCTTAGGGCCCTAAGCCTCTCATAATCTCCCATGTCGAGGATCCATTGGAAATCACCGGAACACTCATCAGTGGCGGCGGCTTAAGCCGTCCTGACTGCAGACCAACCTTAAATTTCTCCTCTTCCTCGACCTCCTTTGGGTACTTCACTTCCTCAGGTTTCGAACACTCAGGCCATTCCATCCGGTAGAGGGGGAGAAGATCCGAGTTTGTCCACCGGGTCTCCCAGGCGGCCGCGGGGATAGCAAACACGACTGGCCCCGAGAAGCCTAAATTCCTGCATATTAGTTCGAACTCGCCTTCGACTTGGAAGTCCGTTCGGTTGGACAAGTTAAGCTTAAGAGGGCTAATTGCCCCCTATGCCAGTTCGATTCTGGCAAGAGTTAAATGATGCTGAAACCATATAAATTGTTCATCTGTGCGCGCAAAAGTGAGCAACGAACGGGTTGCTATTTGCGCTGGTTTTTGTGTTGGAAGCTGAGGAGGGAAGGATAATGCGGTGCCAGGTCGACAATATACTGCGGGTTGATGACTTGATGTCAAACGTTGATCATCGGGAAAATTATTACATGGTCCGGATCATAGTAATGTCATTGTTCTTTGGAGTTTTTTTTTGGTTGGGGGGAGGGGGGGTACTTCTCTGTCCACGCGGAAAAAGATGAGGGCATGCACATAAGCCTACTGCAATACGATCATTGATGCGCCTATTTTTTTACTCTTCTGGGCTTGTGGCTAATTTGGAGTTGCTCATTAATTTAGTAATAGTTGTCAGTTGCTAGTTGAAGATGTGATGTTGGATGTAATTATAGGGATAAAGTCTGACTTTTATATGAAATATAAAGGATCTTGATCCAAAACACTAAAATGAGTCAAAATTATCTCATTTATCTCAGTAACAGATTTTTATTCTCAACTATCGACTTCAACAAAAAAAGACAATTTTACCCTCTGTCAAATTAATAAATTATCCCATATGCCATTGATCTCCTCTGATCTGAAACACACACACACACACACACTCTCTCTCTCTCTCTCTCTCTCTCTCTCTCAGCTAGCGCATTGCCTTCAGCGTCTCTGGTCTAGATGGTCAGCGGCGAGATGATGACGTCGACGGAGAGTTCGTGCAAGTGGTGCCATCAATCGTGCAGCGGGCAACGGGTTCATGCAGCCTAGAAGCCTGAGAGAGCTCAAAGTCCTGCAGCTCCGCTACATCACCTCGAAGACGTTGTTGAAGATGACTTCTAGTATGTTACTTCACCTTGAAGATTCTGTTGAAGAAGACTTCCAGTCTCTGGTCAAGGTGTTTGAGCCCAAAAGGATCTTTGGGCTGGATCATAGAAGGACAAGCACCGAGGGCCTAGGTAGCGGCCCAGACGGAAGACTTTGCCACTAGTCGCGCGAAAAGCCAGCTATAGAATCCCCGCGAAGGCCCAGACGGGGCCCATGGCCCGCAGAGCCGAACAGTAATCATTAAGGTTCCCTGCCCACGTGGGGGTAAGGGAATACAGTGAGGTTCTCCCTCGCGTGGAAAGAAGGACGCTAGGCGTGCTTGGAGATAGGTACACTTTTGCAGAAGAACAGGAATATAGCATCATGACTATATTAGTGCGCCATTAATGGGAAGTGCTCGCGGGGATAGGTTTAAATACCACATCCCAACGGCCCGCAGCCAATGAGGAGTCAGCTTTACTCCTATTTTTAGTATATCCAGATCAATTAACAATTAACAATGGGATCTGCCAAGATTCCAAAGTTAATGCGTCTACAGGTCAGACGCCTATGGTCCAGAATAGAATATACTACACTTTTATGAGGATCAGGAATTCACAGAATAGCCTATATCCGAGGCTAGCACGAAGAAAGAAGGACGGCAAATCAATCAATTAATCTCTACGATTATCCAAGTCTCCCCGAAGCAACCTTCTCTCTTACCGGCAACCACACTCCAGTCCCAGACTCCTCGGGAGCCGACTGTCAGTGCCGCCAAACCTATCTGTCAACGTGCTTCAGTCCCAGACTCCTCGAGAGCCGGCTGCTAGTACCGCAACCCCAACGGTGACGGAACTAGCCAAGCAAGGGTAACGCCCTCGCAAACCAGCCAAGGTAAAGTCACGCTTTAACAAGTTCTCCTTATTTCCCGGTGATGTTTTCTCTGCTCAATCTACAACATTGAGTATCGACTGTGTGGCAAGAAGAAACGAAGCAAAGTCCTCCACAGCGAGGCACAAAAGATCCCCGCGACGAGGTTGGTGCTCTCCTCGTCTACAATCACTTGAAAGAAGTCAGGTCAAGGGACACCCCCGACGACCGCACTCAACGGTGCTGGCACGCCCGAGCATAAAAGAGACTGTTGACCAAACGAAACAAAACTGGAGCCGAACACAAGGGAGAAGAGGACAAGGGTGCCCAAATCAATTCGTTTTTTTTTTTTTTTCCAGCTAAAAATGAGGGCAGCAATTTTTATTTTATTTTTGGGTAAAATGAGGGCAAAAAGAAAGAAAGAAAAAAAAACAATCTATTAGGGGGCAATAGACGTCTATTAAAGGTGTATTGAGGCCTTGGGGGACAATACATATTTTGAATTGATGTAATTTTCTAGTTTTTTTTTCCTTAAACAAAGTTTTATTTATCTAATTTAGGGAGTTAGTTCTCATTCCGGCAATCGAAATGTCTATTAGGGGGCAATAAAGGTCTATTGGAGGACAATGGAGATTTATTGTAGACGAGGAGACCCCCACGACTAGTGTTGGATCATAATTCATATACATATTTGTGCCCTAAAACATGAAAATTACTTGTTCTAAAGTCCAATTTGATGTTGACTAATCCAATTTCATTATTTTCCTAATCTTGTACTTTACTTAATCTTTGTGTTTATTTATATATATTTATTTTCCTTGTCATGTTAGGAAATAATGGTGAAGAGAAAGTGAGCTAGACAAGAAATGAGGGGTAGCCGCCTGACCAAACGAACTCCGAATGAGTTGAAACTTTCCAGTTTCATCCTAGACATCCCAAGGATCATTTGTTATGAAGAGAGTGACAGAGCTAGTTTTGAGTGGAAAGCCTTCAAACAGTCAGTCCAATTTTCTGAAAGACGAAAACTGGAAAACCTGACCTGTACATATTTCAGAAGCATTTACGGCCAAACCACAGTGAATTTAACTCTGAAATTTTACCAAGATGATCTACACTCATGGAGGAACATTTGATATGAAGAAGTCAGAGGCCCATTCTGAAGTCTTAGTAGAGAATTAATTGAAGGAATTAAGGGGCAGAAAGTGACTTAAAACCAGCTCAACATTCATCATGTTCATGTTTCCCACCCACATAAAGAAAGCTAGATGCTTTTCTCTTTTTCCTTGGATTTATTTTTCTACTCCAATCTCTTTAATATATCATCATTACTTCCATACTCCACCTTCATGCTTTGTTTTTATTCATCATTACTCTCATACTCCACATTCATGCTTTGTTTTTATTCATCATTACTTCCCTCTTTTTCTTCTCTATATAAAGCATCACCCATATACCACTCGATGACATCTCTTTCTCTCTATATTTTCTACACAATCCACTATCATCTCCTCCACAAAACCTCCATCACCACCACCATCAATTCATAACCTCCATTACCACCACCACAACCTTCATCATCTTTTCCATCAACCCATTCCATTTCATAGACAAAAAGCTTCACTACTCCACCATTTCACCACTTGATCATCTCTACATCTCATATCCCATCATCAACCTTTGAAGAAGAAGGAGAGGAGTCTAGCATTACTTGAGGAATCATCATCACCATTACCATTTTCACCATGTCAATGCCTTCATGAGTTCATCTACACCATCCTCAACTTGATTATCACTAGTCCCTTCTCTATCCCTACTTTTTAGTTTGATGTTCATAAACATGTTGAAGCTTATGTATTTGATTATGAGTGAGTAGTTAATTTGTTGGAGCTAGGGTTGAAAGCCCTAGCCAAACTTGTAAGGAATTGATGTTTGAGTCTTATTTGATGCAATTTACATGATCATCTTCACATGCTAATTCAAGAAGTGAATGCTTATATTTGAATCTAGCTAATTTAAATACTTTGCATTTGTCATTACATGAACAATGTTTAGAGAGTAGCTAGCTTTGAACATTAATAGCATGATAGCACACTAGGTGTGTATGTGAGGGTAGTGAGTTAAAATCACCTAGACCTAGGATTGGTTTGCTTGCTTGATTATCTAAACTCAAAACTTTATGCATCTAGGAGCAAGGAATTGATACTTATCCTGTAATACAACTTGTTCTTGGGTAGTTAGTTTCGCATTTATCCGGTAGGAATCAAAGGAGTTTAGGCCTTAGTAGTCTTATCCGGATGTTAAGAGGGTAATTGGATACTTGGGATTGTTTTACTTATAGTTTGAACATCAATGCATGCAAGGGAGACTATGGTGAACAACTCCCTTGGGTACGATATCCCATACTCACAATCCCTACACTATAACTTGGCCCTTATACTTGAGGGTGGCTATTTGGCTAACAACGAGGTTGGTGCTCTCCTCGTCTTTAATCGCTTGAAAGAAGTCAGGTCAAGGGACACCCCCGACGACCACACCCAACGGTGCTGGCACGCCCGCGCATAAAAGAGACTGTCGACCAGACGGAACAAAACTGGAGCCGAACATTTTGGCACGCCCAGTGGGACAACATACTTCCAGACATTCATCATTGAGAAGTCAGACGATAACCCTTACCAAAAGGTTTACGTTAACTGCCTAAAACATAAGACCTCCAGTTACAGGCCACACCGTCATGTGGATTGTCGTGGTCTTTCGGAAGAGCAAGTAAGGCAAAGATTTTCTTTTAACGATCCATAATCTGAGATGGCATCTGATCAAGGAGGAAGTTTTCCGCCCATCTTTGAGGGCGGAGACTCTGCAACATCCCGGCCAGAAGCGGCCGAGCAGGTTGTCGTCCGTTCCAGCGTGGCTGGAGGAAGCGGGACGACCGGGGAGTGTGTCCCTCTTCCTATACCGGAGGATGGGGACATACTAGAAAAGTTGGCCATCATGAAGCTCAACAATGAAAGGTTCGCGGAAGCGTCAAGACGGAAGTTCGCAGAGGAAGGTCGTAAGGTTCTTGAATGGTTCCAACGAACGGACCGAGTGATTGAGGACCGTCTTCAAGGCGTTATAAGCCAAATCAACACAAACCATGAACAACTCGTGGGGATTATCACAGCCCAAGCAGTCCAAACTACAAATGTCGGTACTGAAATGGCCGCTATGCGCATCGAAGGATCGGCTTTAGCCACGCAAGTTGCCATGCAGAAGGTTGATCTTGACCAAGCCAGAGAGGTTATACATAAGACTTTAGGAGATCCTAATGCTATTATTGGCTCTTTGGGTCGGTCCCCCGCAACTGGCAAATACATACCGCCAAATGTTTGAGAAAAAGCTAGCGATAGCGGCGCGGCAACTCTCGTTCCGGCTACAGTCACCGCGTCAGCCAGGAATAAGACAAGCGCTCTGATAACCGGTGGAAAAGACAAAAATGCATCGTCGGTTACACAGAAGAGCGGGACTTTGAAGATCGGTGAGGGTCCCATCCTTGAGCCTGTCGTAGCTGCTCAATATGACAGCGATGGATATGAGTGCATATACGACGTGTCTTTAGAGGCCCGAGAAAGGATTAACCTGGCTGGAGGTCTAGCAAAAGTCACTGCGGCCATGGGAAGTCAAACAACAGCGGGCTCCACGTCACAAACGTCAACCCAACCTAAGATGACCCATGTAGGCGGTATATCGCTGGTTGGCCAAACATCACAGGCGTCACCTCTCATGATATCGCCACCTTTGATCTAGCCAGCTGGCTAAACAATAGGTTACACTCATCCTCCTCCCGACCCGGGGTACATAAGGAGAGAAGAGGTAGAAGCTATGATCAAGGCCGCGAATCAGAGGCCTATCAAGGGCCCTTCCCATCACACATCTTATAGGCGCCCTACCCCAGAGGATATAAGAGTATCACGTTCTCTACCTTCTCAGGAGAAGATGTCGAGAGCTCTGCGGCGCATCTGATAAGGTTTCGGGTGCAATGTGGTCAATATCAAAATGATGATATCTTGAAGTGCAAGATATTCACGACATCTTTATCAGGAACTGTCTTCACTTGGTACACCCGACTGCAACCAGGATCTGTCGCCGACTGGCCCGCGATGGAAAAGTTGTTCAGAGAAACTTTAGGGACCATCGAACCCGAGGTGGATTTGGCCTCACTCACTCAGATGACACAGCAGCCGACTGAGTCCGCCGTCGCGTATCTCCAACGCTTCCAGATCCAAAAAGGAAAGTTGAACGTGGTCTTACCAGAGAAGGAACTGGTGAAGTTGGCAATCAAGGGCTTGGAACCTCGTCAGCGCAAGAAGCAACATGGTTGTATGTTCAACTCCATGGGAGAGCTAATCACAGAGGTAGGAAGCTTTGAGGATTTGCTCAGGGAAATGGACGCTATAAAGAACTCCCCCAAAGGAACATACATTTCGGGGAAACGTAGGACAGTGGCGGCATTGAGCCACTACTCAAGTTCCTATGATCCTTACTATAGGAGCGAGGAATCCAGCCTGGCAGAGGCTGAAGAGTCCGAAGAAGATGAGGTAGCTAGCAGCACTCGAGCTCACTAGAAAGAAGGCATCAACACTAAAGCAGCTGAAGCTGTGCAAAGAGCCGGTGAAACTCAAGTCAGTAGTCTTCACCAAACCTGAATTCGCAACTTATACCTATGATGCGAATAAAGCTCATGAGATCTTAGATGAGATGATTGCTGCGAAGATGGTCAAGACAGACTTCGGGCAATTACCCAAGCCAGATCAGCTGAGGGGAAAGAAATACTGTAAGCTCCTCAATATGTGGACCATAACACAGCTGACTATGTTAGGCTGAAAGATCAGATCCAGATCTGGTTGAACAATGGTAGCTTAAAGGTTGAAGCGCCTGCAACAGCGGCAACTCTAGTAGACCTGGACCCTTTCCCAGACACTGGGGTCAACATGGTTGGCGTAGTTTGGGATATAAAGTATCAACAGAGGCAGAGCCCAGATCGTATCATTAGGGGCTTAGAAAAGGTAGCTGGACAGTCCGCGGAGCGGAGGTCGAAGACGGCTTCACCCATTATTCTATGTTCACGATACAAGGAGGAGTGTGATGGTCAAGCGTTGCATGAGGAGACCGAGCAGACTGTTCGCTTTGGCTCCTTACCGCTAATGAAGCTACTAGCACCTTCTAGAAGTTTTTAGCCAAGTAGCCCAAAGCTGCGCGGGGAATCGGAAGCTTCTTCCAAGGGACTCTAACTTGTTTAAGAAGCTGAAGGCCGCGAGGGAAGAAAAGCTAAAGGAGCGGTCGGATATCACGACCAAGCCTTACATCCCTCCGGCACTGACATCCACCATCAAGGAAGGAAGATGGTATACGCGGGAGAGAGGCAAAGAAGTGGAGATGAGCTCCTCAAGGAAGCGGAAACTCCAGCGAAGGTTTGGAGAAGCTAAGCGAACCTTGGAAGCACTGGATCAAGGTTTGATTAAACCATCGCAATTGGTGAGATCTCCAGAAGAATACCAGAGACAGGTGGAGATACTGACCTCCAAAAGGTTCACCACCCCGCGGGGTTGCCATCGGCGTCCTGAGATGTCGCGACGGGCTTCAAAACAAACATTTTTGGCTCGCGGGAAGGACAGTAAAGAGAAGCCCCTAGCTCCCACGAGGCAAGAATCGCCGCCAACTCGTAAAGTTAGTGTTTGGCGGAGAATATCTCGTGAAGGAAGAGATAGCAAACCCTTGATTTCCGAGAGGCTGGGGGGCAAAGGGAATCCCCAGGCGCCCATACAGTGGAGACCCAAGAAAATTCAAAGCATAGTGGTTAAGAACCTAGGAGAGGATTCTGAACAACCACAAAAGGGCGAATTTTCCCGCATAGCAGACGCACAGGAGGAAGCCATGCTCCAAGGATAAGGGTCATTAGTCGCAAACATCACTGGAAAGTTAGCTGAAGAAGTGGATTTGGACTTTTAGGCGAAAGAAGCGGTAGAAACTAAAATGGCGGAGATGGCATGTAATATGGTTTACATACTTTCAGCGAAATACGCACTGCCGGTGGCAACTCAAGAATGCTAGACAGTGGAGGGGGAAGCTCTAAACAACCAATTGCTCGAGATAACTTCAGCAGCTTCAACGCTCCCAAAGGCTTCTTCTCTAAAGAAGTTTGAGGCAATAAGGGTGGAGAACACCGCAGGAAGAAGTCATGACATGGGCTTCAGCAAACCAAAGGTAACAATGGGGCAACACATGAGACCATTGTATATCACTGTAGATGTGAACGACATCAAGATTAGCAAGATCATGGTGGACACAGGCGCTGCAGTCAACTTCTTGACCACCAGAACCATGCAGCTACTAGGGATCAAGAAAGAAAAAAATCCAATCCACATCTCTTACGCTGAAGAACTTCGCGGGGACAGTAACCAAGACATTGGGCTTGATCTTCCTGCAAATAAAAGTAGGTCCAGCGGAGGGGGTTTACGCCTTCTTTGTCACAGACTGCTATGCAACTTATAGCGCAATTCTGGGCCGCGACTGGATTCATCGGAGTTATTGTGTCCCATCCACCCTTCATCAAGAGCTGATCATTTGGGACAGAGTTGCGGACAAGTCAGAGGTGATCAAGGCAGATGCGCGACCTTTCTCGGTGTCCGCCAGCTACGTGGACGCAAGGTACTACCTAGAACCAATCTCACCTTTACAGGTTGTAGGTATTGATGATAAGGGCCGCCCCACAGGGGTGACGGCCTCTGAATTGGCACAATGGGGGCTCGCGGTTGCTAAAAACGACCTCAAAAGGCCTGGACATGCGGTGCCATCTCCAAGTTTTAGTTAATGGATCACGACCTCCCACGAGAAGAGGTACAGGCCTTTCGTTCTTTGTATGACAGATTGTCTTCATATTTGATCGAAAAAAAGGCCTATGCACAAGTAGCAACATTGGAATACATCGATGAAGAATTTTCTGATCACTAGGAGGAAGAAGAACCTATTCGACTGGCTCCGGCAGCGTTGGATGATACTCCACCAAAGGTCAGAGATCCTACAGAAAAGGTGAACTTGGGGACTGAAGTTGAGCCAATGGATGTGGCAATCAGTGCGAACTTAGAGCCTGACGAAAGACAGGGACTTATCGACTTATTGCGGGAATTCAAGGATTTCTTTGCGGAGAAATACGAAGATATGCCAGGTTTAGCTCCTGAGTTAGTCTGCCACAAGCTACCAACCATCCCAAATCAAAATTCGGTGAGGCAAGAGTCCAGGCGAATGAATTCGGAAACCCAGGTTTTGGTTAAGGAGGAAGTGGAGAAAATGCATAAGTCATGAATCATTAGGGTAGCCAAGTATAATCAATGGCTATCTAATGTTGTTCCAGTTCGAAAGAAGAATGAAAAATGAGAGTGTACGTAGATTACCGCGTTCTTAATAATGCTACTCCCAAAGATGTCTACCCCATGCCGGTTGCAGATATGTTGGTAGATGCAGTTGCTGGTCACAAGCTTTTGTCCTTTATGGATGGGACCGCCGGATATCATCAGATTCCAGTTGCGGAAGAAGACAGACACAAGACTGCTTTTCACTGCCCAGGCTTCGCGGGAGTTTTCGAGTATGTAGTCATGCCTTTTGGTTAAAAGAATGCGGGGGCCACATACCAACGAGCAATGAACCTAATCTTCCACGACATCTTAGGAAAGATTCTAGAGGTTTATATAGACGACGTGGTTGTCAAATCCAGGCAGCGAGGAAATCACATCGCGGATCTTCGAAAGGTTTTTGAGCGTATGCGACTACACAAGCTGAAGATGAACCCTGCGAAATGTGTGTTTGGAGTTCAGGCAGGCGATTTTTTGGGATTTATTGTTCACTAGAAGGGCATCGAAGTGTCCGAGGACAAAGCTAAGGCAGTAATCAACCTCGCAACCGGTAACAAAGAAGGAGCTGCAAAGGTTGTTGAGAAAAATCAATTTCTTGCGATGGTTTATCTCTAACTCCTCCGGCAAGATTCAACCTTTTTTCTGCTCTGCTAAAGCTGTAGGGGCAAATAGAATTTGTGTGGGAAACGAAGCATCAAGAGGCCTTTGATAGCATAAAGGCCTACCTGACTAATCCACCAGTTCTGGTTCCTCCGAAACCAAACCAACCGCTCAAACTCTACATCTCAGTGGCGGAAGCCTGCTGGCGCAAAATGACGAGGCAGGAGTGGAGCATGCCATTTTCTACCTTAGTAGAACTTTAACGGATTATGAAACCAGGTACACACCAATGGAAAAACTGTGTTTAACGTTATACTTCTCTGCATGTAAGCTGCGCCATTACATGTTGTCATTTACTACATGCATAATCGCTCAGACCGATCTGGTCAAATATATGTTGTCGCGGCCCATTCTTAGGGGCCGAATTGGCAAATGGGTCTTGGCTCTTTCAGAGTTTTCTTTACAGTATGTCCCTCAAAAGGCTGTGAAGGGCCAAGCCATCGCGGATTTCCTAGCGCATCATCCAATGCTGGATGCCCCGGAAATTCACGAACTAGAGGTTGCGGCAAACTCATTGGGAAAGTCATGCCGAACACTTTGTCCCTAATCCTTCGCCGATCACCAGGTGGCGGTCATGATACAGCCGTGGGTATTATACTTTGATGGATCCAGAACAGATGCCATGGCCGGAGCTGGCATTGCTTTGGAAGACCCAGCTGGTGAACAATTTTCGTACTTCTTTCAGTTGGAGTATCATTGCACCAATAACCAACCAGAGTATGAGGCTTTGATCATAGGCCTAGAAGTTTTGCTGGAAATGGGAGTCAGAGACGTCTAAATACTTGGAGATTCTCTCTTGGTTATCAATCAGCTGTGCGCGAGGTTCAGATGCGTTAGCTTTGCCTTGGTCCCTTATTTAAATAGGGCGCTGGAACTATTAGACCAGTTTGATGACATGGATCTTGAGCACATTCCGCGCGAGCGAAATTTCGCCGCGAACGAGTTGGCCCAGCTGGCAACAGGTGTCACGTTGAGATATGGCGTGCGCAAGAGAATCTTGAAAGTGGAGCATCGAACGCTTCCTTCCTGGATGGCAAGAAAAGATCCTCCTGGTGACACGTTAGTATCGACTTTAGAATCCATTGACGTGGATTGGTAGGCCCCTCTAATCAATTATCTCAAGCATCCTGAGCAGACCACAGATAGAAGGATTCGCTACCTGGCCCTCAACTACTTCCTCAGAAATGATAAGCTCCGTCGAAGAGGGGAAGACAGTGTGGATTTCAGATGCGTTTTCGGCAGCGAAGCAAAGAGACTTATGCAAGAAACTCATTCTGGGATTTGCGGCGCTCACCAAGCCGGCCCAAAGATGCGATGGCTGCTCAGAAGACATGGATATTTCTGGCCAAGCATTCTGAAAGATTGTATCGCGTTTGCGAAAGGTTGTTTGGACTACCAATCCCATGGGCCGGTCCAACATATCCCCAGCATCCCAATGCAGCCCATTATAAAGCCTTGGCCCGCAAGAGGATTGGCGCTAGATTTAATTGGGATGATTCATCCACATTCGTCACTTCAACACAAGTTCATCATCGTCGCGACCGATTTCTTTACAAAATGGGTTGAAGCAGAACCTTTGAAGGAAGCATCTGGTGCCACGCTGCGACATTTCCTGTTCCGGAACATCATTTGCAGGTTTGGTATCCCAGAAGTTTTCATTTTAGACCGAGGGGCAGCGTTCATGGGTGGTGAAGTTGATAAACTGGCAAAAGAGTGGGGAATACAGTTCGTCTGTTCTACTCCTTATTATGCACAATCCAATGGCCAGGCAGAGGCTAACAACAAGATCATTATCACCCTGCTGAAGAAAACGTTGGAAGCAAATCCGCGATAGTGGCACGAAGCACTCTATGAAACCCTATGGGCCTACCTCCTCCCCTTAGAAGTCAACGTCCATTTATTGCGAGTACAAGAGCAACATCATCTCATTGGAGAAGATTATGTTCAGGCTATGTGGCAGGAACATGAAGATCTTAGTGAAAAGCGCTTGGAGGCTTTAGATAGCTTGGTTATGGAGAAGCAGTGAGTCGCTCACGCCTATGACAAGCGTACGCAGGGGCGAAGTTACAGCGAAGGAGAGTTGGTTTGGAAAGCAGTTCTCCCACTTGGCGAAAAGTTAGACGGTCGCGGAAAATGGACTCCGAGATGGGAAGGTCCTTATATAATCTATAAAATCTTAGAAAAAGGAGTTTTTCATCTCAAAGACCTAGATGGAGATGTCCATCATAACCCTATCAATGGTAGATACTTGAAGAAATACTTTCCCAGTGTCTGGGATTCGGAGGAGTCATAGATAGTTCTTCGCAGAAAGCTTGGGGGGCAACGTTAGTCTTCCTACACTCGCGAAGCCCATTCATGAAGACCTATTTTTGGAGGCCTATATATCACCTTCGCCTCGCCTAGTAAGACTAGGGGGGCAACTGTGTACTTGGGCCGGATAAGCAACCTCAATGAGTGGTCGAGTCAGCGGCTCGCAGGGAAATTAGTTTCGCGGTGAAAAGCTTGGTAAACTTGCATTTTTTTTCAAAACCTTTTTGTCGCGGGATTCTAGTTTGCCGCTGGAAATATTTAAAGTTTATTTTTTAAATGGACAACTACGGGGCCTATTTTGAGGCCCCGCGAGTATTCGGATATTGGTTTTTTGTGAATATTCAAATAAAGGAAAGTTTACTGTATTCATAAAAGTGGCTTTGCGGCCAAAAGCAATACAGTTGAAACTTTCGCAAATTTCACAAAGCCAAAAGTGGATCAAATACAAAACAGAAATCTTCTACGATTTTCCGGATCTTTCTTCAAATGGAGACCAGTTGAAGAACGCAACACTGGTTTGAGCCGTACCATTATCTCCAAGGGAAGCAA